>NW_017307583.1:221110-287451 GCF_000935625.1 Nanorana parkeri | reverse complement strand
GATCTGAAAAACCAAGCGGAACAGAGTTCCGTTTTGGCGGACCTGATTGTGGCAGATCGGGGATAATCTGATGTAAATGGACACATGTCGGTTTATATTAAACTCCCCATAGACCAACATGGGGTTCGATAATTTCAGTTCACAAAGGTGCCCCGATCCGCAGGGGATCCGTGCATGCATCTCCTGCCTATTGGAACTGAAGGCGCACATGCGACAGGGGCCTTATATATATATATATATATATATCCCATTACAAGATATAATAATATTCACCTTCAGTTCAGAGATTTCCATTATAGTACTTTTTTCTGCCAGTAGATGTCCTCAGTCTGATGGCCAGCATCATTCAACCTGCTTCCCCTGTGACTGGACAGTAAAAGGAGAAGCAGCAAAGTGATGAGCCATCTCTGTCACCCTCTTTCTTTTTCTATCAGCATGCTTCTTCTGAGGACATCAACTGATTGGTTCCTTATAATGCTTCTTCCTTCAATATTAGCAACCCTGCTGTACAGGGATTACCCGATGCATGGTAAATTCAGGCACAGTGGATTTATAAAACAAAACATTTAATGCTGTATTAGTGATTACAGAGATGCATCAATTTGTATCTTTTACACCTACATAGATTTCAGCATTATTAAATAATATAATTAAATGTTCCTAAAATAGTGTAATTGTTGTGACGGTGATAAATGTGAACTTTACACCCATTATAGTCAATCTAATCGCATAATTGCAATGCCTAAAAAATGTAAGCTGTGTATTAGCTGTAAGAAAAGTATTTCTCATAAATTTAGCATACATTTCATTCATGTTTGCCATACTTTTACTTACAAGTCAGACAACTTTTTTTATTTCATCATCTTGAAAAATTTTTGTATCGTATATAAACATTTGTTAGTTAGAGTGACATTAAAACCTCAGATTTTTTAACATAAAACAATACTGTAATGTGTGCCTTACTGTAATCCATGGTTGTTTCCCTTCTCTTTGCTGCTCTTCCTTTTAAATCTGTATCTGTTCTCATGCTCTGCAGAACTTCTGTTTTGCAGCAGACTGCCTTGTCTCAGGAATGGATACACGGTGTCTGTGTGCAGGTTCACAACCTGAGCCAGCACTACAGGAAGAGGCCCTGAGCTGAAAAGGGAAGTTCTGTCTCGCATGAGAAGACATGAGGATTTAAAAGGAAGAGCAGCAAAGAGAAGGGAAACAACCATGGATTACAGTAAGGCACACATTACAGTATTGGTTTATGTTAAAAAATCTGAGGGTTTAATGTCACTTTAAGTTATAAATTCCTTCCTATACAAAAATCAGCGAATAATAACTGTAGTTGATGTTTGTGTATCATAAGTAAATAAACTCTCATAATTGTCCTTAACCATACACAAAATAGTTTTTCCCTTAGACGCCCTTTGTACTGTAATTAATAGAGTGAAACTGGAATGTCTCTTTTTACATCTAAGTTTACGGAAGCCAGGTTTTGTAGACTTTGGTTTATGTTACTGTCTTTTCAAGTAAAGAATTTAGTAACATTTAGCTCCAAGTAATGTGAAAAAACAAGTATTCTTCGCTGACGTCATCTATGCTTAAAGGGACCTTTTGGAATATATTGGAAAGAAATATAAAATGAAGGTTGAATTGAGTATGGTTTTGTCTAATTTTTAAAGACTTCACCAGAATATTCAATTGTATTTGAAAACATTTTTTTTTATTTGTCACGTGTTTGCTTTACGTAAACTGTTTGGAAATCCCAACTTCTCTTATACTGTATGTTTCCTATTGGTCTGTCAAATATATCATTCAAATAATTTTGTTATATCTGTTCAATAAGTACGGAAAATACCACTTGATCCTGTCAGAAATCTAGTGGGCTGTGAAAAGGAAATGTAGCCCCCTTCACCTTTTGTGAGGTGGCTACTAGAAATTTTGTGATTGCCAGAGCTGTAGTCAGTCTGCTTGATTTATAGTTGGCATTTGTCTGGTTAATTCCAGGTGTTCTAGCATTGATTGTACCTACCTGGAGTGTGGAATGTAACTCTGCTGCAGTGTGGGACAGCCAATGAGGGACACTGTGAGTGTATGTGCGGTTCCCCAGCCATTCACTGGGTCTCTCTCAACCAGTGTTGCGTGTAGGGTTGCCACCTGTCCAGGATTCACCCTGACAGTCCGGGTTTTGAACACTGTGTTCGTGTTTCATGGCAGCAGAAACCCGGACACAAGATGTCAGGCAGACAGGGGCAACCAAAATTAAGAAAGGGGCTACTGGCCCCCCACTGAAAATAGTCTCAAGTGTGATATTTACATTTGAATGGGTGATGCTATTTACATATGAACATGCCACGGCTCATTCTCCCAAAAAAATGTCCGCATGTGGCTAGAGTGTTTTGCTTGAAAAAAAAGTGGCAACCCTAGTTGCATGCTGGGTAAGTGCATATTTACTGGAGGGAATTGCCATGTGCTCAGTCTAGTTCTAGTCTGGCTCCAGCCATGGATTAGTCCAGGTTGGAGTACTGCTAGGTCATCTGCTAGAAATCATTTGGAAAAAATATTTTCTTACCTTTTTAGATGTTTTGTTGCAGCAGGCAACATGGCGTTTTCCAGTTTTTTATGAGCACCTTCACAATATTTAGTCCTTATAGAAAGGCTTAGGACTGAGATTTGAGGACTGTGTTTCTCTCATTTTTCTCATTAAAGGAGAACTATGAGGTGAGTGAAAATCACTCATCCTCATAGTTCGAGCCAACGCGCGGCAATGAAATTGACTCAATAGATCGGGGTGTATACCATCGCTCGCTCACTTCTCGATCATTTCCCTGTCAGTCACCGCTCCCCGCAGGGATTCCCCCTCCCCTCTCTGATCCTCCAGCGTTGGCTGGAGGAACGGACGGACGGACAGGGGGGGGGGCGAGTACAGGTGGCTCTGCCTTTAGATAGGCAGAGCCAGCTGTCATTCATGCATCTGGGTGGATCTCGACAGCATTATACTGAGCGATATACTGAGCTTTGGGTTACGGGAGGACTTTAGCATATGTCCTCCGGTGACCCTTAAGAGAACTATGGGGAAAAACACTTACCTCATAGTTCTCTTTTAAGTTCTTTAACATACAATACAAAAGCCAGGGTTTTAATACTTTAACCCTTTGTGTTAAATCTACTTTAAATCTTTGAAGGAACAAACCCTTCACAACCCCTCCTTAAATTCCAAAGAAGGAGAAACAAGTAGAAATGTTAACCCTTAAGAAGCCACATAGATTATACTATGTGAATTGAAACGTAACAAATATAAAATAGGTGTTATCCCAAATTGGCTGCAAAAGTGGAAATACACTTTAACCCTGATTCACGCCTGCTGGAATTTCTCTTTTGTGCCATTACATGAAACAGTCAAGTAATTTTTTTGAACAACGTTCTCTTTGCTGAACAACGTTCTCTTTGCATGGAAATCACAAGGTCCAAGAGTGAAAAAAGGCATGCAAAGTGGACATTAAAGTAAGCAAGCATCAAAGCATGGGTCACAGGATATGGGAACTAGTAGGTCAAAACCTGCCCCCCCCCCCTCCACCTTTAACATTAGTTCTCACCCTCACCATAGTTATCAGTGTTTACTAAATTCTTATACTTTCGCAGCCTGGCAGTGCCAATGTACGACCATCATTTATGCAAAGCATATGGCTCCAAAGTGCCCCATTCCTTCAACCTAAATACTGGTCTATACAATTCACTTACTCACATTACTGATTCAATATTTACAGCCCTGTTTCTATGGATGTCTCTTTAAAGGTTTAGATTGCTTTGACCTTTTTTTTGTGTCTCTTATCTCTGGGGGAGTGATTGCACGGATAACTGCTTAGCAACATTCATCGTGCACTTTGACCTTTCTGGGTAAATTCAAGTCTTCTATATAAACATTGTTTTAGGTAGAGGTTAAAAGATTCAGCATTTTTTATTAAAATATGTTGTTCTTATTATCCTATCCTATACTTACCCTAAAAGAAGAATGCAAGAAGTAAAGTGGAGTTATAGCTTCCCCCACAATTCCACATTGATATAGAGATTGCATGTTCAAAAAAAATAATAATATAGAAGGTTACATAGTTTGAGAGAGAGGAGTTAAAAATAGTGGTATTGTATCACCTTGAAATTAAAATAAATTGTAATGGCTTTCCTCTTGCTCTCACCCCCGAAGTGTGCACAGTGCCCCCAGAGTCCAAAGGACTGACTGACCTCTACAGGCTGCACTGGGGGATATAGTGATGTCACCAGAGGGTGGAGAAAGTGGGCAAGAAGCCTAGAAACCCCAGGATCAGCCTCCCCTCATGGATGCATGTCTCTTCAAAGGTTAGAGGGGGACCAGGGACAGAGGGATCAGTGGTGAAGTATCCAGTGGTGGAGTTGCTGGGTGGCGGGAGTGGGGGTGTTTGCTGGCTGGCAGAAAAGGGGAATGTCTGGAGTGTTGGGGTGCCGGGGAGGCAGGGAGGTTCAGATTCAGGTGTGCAGGGAGTGCGATGGTGGGGGTTCCAGGTGTGAGGAAAATGCAATGTCAGGGTGAACAGTACCAGGGTACTGGATTCTTCATAGACCGAATGCAGGAGCTGTCTATTATTGAGCCTGCAGGCACCACCCAATATGGTGTAAGCTCCTTGACTGCATTGACCTCTCATCTACGGTAAGTGCAAGTAGGTTTAGTTTGTATGGGGAGGGAGGTAATTAAGAGTTTTTAAAGTATTTTTAGCCTTTAGGCCTCTTTCAAACCTGTGCATTGCAGTGTGCTTTACCTTAACGGCAATACTATGCACTCTATGCAGTGCATTGTGGTGCCATTAATATAGATTGGCACCCTAATGCATAAGTACAGTATGTGCCATTGGACTAAAAATGAAGCACAACAGCACAATGAATGTGCCTTGCGTTGTGGTACACATTAATTAGCAACCCATTCTTGATTAAATGGCTACTTTAATGCAACACACTTTAAAGTGACACTAAACTCAAGAGTTAAAAATTTACATGCGTTCAAGTACCTTATTATCATGCAACTGTAGATCCTCAAATCATCTCTGAATTGGTGCTTCCTTCTAGTGGGTGGCTATTTTTGTTCCCCATGGTCCTTGTATGTGTTGTAAAGTAACCACCGCTCCAAGCTCACTCCCATGATAGACTACAATCTTGTGTATTGTTTACTAATTTGTATTATAAATGTAGTTCATTGCAGGAGTGAGCTTGGAGTGGTGGTTACTTTACAACACACAGGGACCATGGAGAACAAAAGTAGCCCCCCTCCAGATGGAAGGATAGTGTCATCACCAATTCAGAGATGATTTGAGGATCTACAGCCAAGTGATACACAAATAAGATACAGTATTGTTAATAGTTAAGGTCCTTGAATGCATATAAAAGCATAATTAAGACACACGATTTTTTAAGAATTAGATTAAAACAAAAAGAAAAGGGAAAACAGAGGGGGAGTAGTCCAGTATTACTATAGGGCCACAGGTGTAGTCACTGTGGCCCTCCATACCCGCTGCAGGTACATTGGCTAGGCATGAAAAAAGAGAAGGGAGCAACATGCAGATCATGATCACATGAACGTAATATTGAGTAAAGTGCTTTTACTATGCATACCTAGCTCTTTTAACGGTTGCATTTTTACTGGTACGCGGTCAGGAACTTACAAATACCAGTTTGATGTCTCCACCTGTGGCATTTGCTGCTATTCTGTCCTGCATGCCTGCCTGTTTCTTCGGTTCTGACTTACCCTGGACTATGTTTTTTCACTGCCCACTTGACCTTTTACCTGTCCGTTTATGAATCTACCTATTAACTGCCTGTTGAACAGGTTTTATTCATAGTCAGCTGCCATCTACACACATGTGTCTGAGGAATGCATTCTTTTTATTGATGGCAGAAACACATGGCATCACAAGTATGGGCAACATTTTAGAACCTACTGAGGTACCTTCATCAGGCAAATAACATAGTGACAACCATAGTAAACATAGTGTGAACTTGTATACAATGACAAACCATCTATGGTTCAAACCATCTATGGGGAGTAAATTCTATCAATACTTATGTGGTCCTCTGGTGATGATCTGGTTGGTGTACTTAGACTCTGAGCCTCAGCAGTTTTAAGGCCTCACATGCTCTCCCATGTGCAGAGAGCACAGAGAGTCCTCTATCCAGTTTATCTGTGACATATGCCTTCTTTATCCAGGGCTGTGTTAGACCACATGATTCCCTAAATGTATGTTTGTAAAAGGCCAGTCCCTTGTATCATGCAATATTGACTTGAAAAATGCCTTTTGATTTATAGTCACAACTGCATTTGTAACTGTACAGGCCAATTATTTGCTGAATTTAGACGCAGATAACCATAGGTGGCCAGAAGAGGCAAGCAAAGAAAAGCAAAATAACTACAATTTGTACATTTTAAAGGTTCGCTGTACTAGCGCAGTCCTGGAAATCTTTCCAGCTAAAAATAGTTTTAAAGTTGTGGATAGGGCGGGGATGGGTTTGAAACTTGGTTAAGTTTTTATTGTTGCCTGTATCTGTGTGAAATTTCCTCCCATATTCTTTATTTTTGGCAGGTTTCAGACAGAACAGGAAGTGATGTTTTTCAGTAGAATGGGAAAAGTTTAGGACATTTTTCGGTTCTTGGTGTTTCACTGGTGTTTGTGTCACCTTTGAGAACATTTCCCCTTACTTACGGTCTTAAAAATAGGTGTCATTCAGCACAGGAAATGGGGAGGGGGAAATATTATGACCATAGACTCTAATCTCAGCAACTAATTCCATTCATAGAACAACAGGGACAGGAAGTACTACTACTGCATTTGGGAAGCTAAGGACGGCAGAGGGATAAATATAGTTAAAACATTATACTTACCTCCACCTTTACTTTCCAACTATATTTTCTGGAGCCCTCATTTAGGAAAATTGTAAATAATGCCTTTTTGGATTTGCATGTGAGAACTGTCCATGACTTTGTTTCTTTTGGTTAATGTTTCTCTTTTTGTCACTAAATGCATTAGCACTTCTGCCTTGCAGCACTGGAGGTCCCCGGTTCAAATGCCAGTCAGGACACTATCTGCACGGAGTTTGCATGTTCTCCCTGTGCTTGTGTGGGTTTCTTCCAGGCATTCAGGCTTTCTCCCACACTCCAAAGACATGCTGGTAGGCTAATTAGCTCCTGTCTAAATCAGCTCTCTATGTATGAATGTGAGACAGGTACCTTAGATTGTAAGTTCCTCAAGGGCAGGAGCTGATGTGAATATGCAAAATATAGAAATTCCCAGCACACATATCAGCCAGCCTGCAACAAAACAAATTGCCCTGTCTAACAGTACACATTAAAAACAGAGGTTTTGGTTGCACAACTTTTTGCCAAAAATATGTTGAAGCCACACTGCCTTGTCAAGGCTCCTCTTTGTAGTCCAGTAATAACTCTAATTTTTGTTGTTTGTTGTCATCATATTGGAGCATATTTAGGCAGTAGATAAAATGAATGCAGGTATGCCTGGAGGGAGCCCACTCCTCCTTAAAGGTACAGGGGCACACTGGAGGCCCAGCAATCCAAAATGCATGCTGGGGCCCAGAGTGTGTCCCCACACCAAACGCAGCCAAGCTAAAGATACATGGCAACCGCATGTGAATGTGCACCTTTACTTGTAATTAGGGATAGACTGATATGGAATTTCACGCTGCGGTCAGAATACAAAGAAAAAGAAACGGCAAATAGCATGGTAAGCATTACTTCCCCTGCTATCTGCTGATTCCCCTGCTGTTCAGAGTAAAAAAAAAACAGAAAATCAGCAAAGGAGGGCCTGAAGGAGAACAGGGCAGACAGCTCAATGGGTGTCAGCTTCTGACCGGCTCCTTTGATCAGCTCATCGAGGGATGCCAGCCAGAGAGCGGCACTCACTGTGCCAATTTTGGCCGGTTCCTCAAGAACTGCCTGAAACTTGCACAGTGTTCATCATCGGTAATATCGCTCACCTTGGCCGATACGGGTAATGAAAAAATCTGTTAATATCGGTCCCGATCATCGGTCGATCCGATAGTCGGTCGACCTTTACTCGCAATACCTGTAGTAATAATAAATAATAAAGTTTATTTTATTACCATACCATCCAAAAATCTCATAGGTAGCTCATTGTTTCAATCCACAAAGCTCACGATGTGTAGTACAAGGCCAAACAGTGAACCAGAGTATACACAGTGGACACTGCATGCTTTAGAAAAAGAGTCTTTTAACCACTTGAAGACCAGGGTGTTTCACCCCCTTCCTGGCCAGGCCATTTTTCAGTATTCAGCGCTGTTGTACTTTGACTGACATTTATTCCGTCATGCAACGCCATACCAAAATTATTTTTATACCCTTTTTTGGGGACAGATAGAGCTTTCTTTTGGTGGCATTTAATCACCACTGGGGTTTTTATTTTTTACTATATAAAGGAAAAATTGCCGAAATCTTTTTAAAAAAACTGTTTTCCCTATGTTAAGCAATGAAAAATTGCACATGAATTATCTTTCTTCATAAATTTAGGGCAAAACGTATTCTGCTACGTCTTTGGTAAAATTGAAATCACACTGACATCGCACTGATGACAGTAAAAATCAGTGATCTGTAGCAGAGTGTAACTGTGTAGTGTGTATCACTTTAAGTTCTTACTATGAACGATCGTTCTGAAGTTCTCTCTATCTCCTCTCTCACAGCCAAACGGTGTGTGAGAGAGGAGACAGAGACAAGGCTGCAAACCGCAGCCATTGTTTACTCTTTTGACAGCTGTGATTTGTCACAGCACGATCTCAAGGTATAGAGCCGATTTTACTGGCTCTATACCTGTTATGGATACAGCACTGTCCTATGAACAGTGCGGGCACAGTTACCGCGCTCGTGAGCGAGCGCGATACGCTCACGAGCCGGGGGAGGGGCAGGACGTCTCAAGACGCCCTCCCGCCCCTACAAGACTCCCGTCCGGCCGTCTACCAACGGCTGCGGACGGGAGGTGGTTAAAGAGACTTTTAAAACTTGGCGACTTGACAGTTATGTATTTTTTACCTCTGCCCTTTCCATGTGCTTTTAGAGCTGTCATCGCATGCTCCGCGTGCACATTCAATTGTTTATATTTATTAGGGATGCACCGATACCGATACTAGTATCAGTATCGGTGTCGATACCAAGTATTTGGGTGAGTACTCTTACTCGCCCAAATGCTCCGATGCCTAGCACGAGTACTTCCTGTATCAGGTAACCAGGCTGCGCATCATTAAACGCTGCCCGGTTTCTTGATTGGCCAGGAAACGGCTCCATGCTCCCTCGTCACTTGTGATGAGAGAGCATGGAGCCGACTTCCCGGCCAATCAGGAAGCCAGGTAGCGTGCAATGACGTGCTGCCCGACTTCCCGATTGGTCAGGAAGCTAGCAAATCCGGAAGCCGGGCGCCGTGTAATGAGGCAGTGCCCGACATTCTGATTGGCCGGGAAGCCGGCGTCATGCTTCCTCGTCATCTCATGAATCATTATATTAAGAAAGTGACCTTAAAGCATTAGTTTGTATTGCTTTAGAAAAAATGTTACCTGTCCCTTTAAGAAAAAGTATCGGTAATTGGTATCCGCGAGTACTTGATCAAAAGTATCGGTACTCGTACTCGGTCTTAAAAAAGTGGTATCGGTGCATCCCTAATATTTAGCTTGTCTGCAGCCTGCATTGATCAACAGTGTTGAAAGCAGCTACCTGTTTAAATCGGTGTCTTTTAGTGTTGCAAGCTATACATGAAGATGTATATACTGTGTCCTCATGTAATTGTGCCCTCATGTAACAGATTGCAAACTGCTGTATTAAGGCAACCCTTGCATAAAATTAGCTAAGCCCTTCCCCTCCAATCCATTCTGTAAATTCCAATCAGCCACTTGTGGAAAGCAGATTGCCTCTCGCGATGAATAACTCTTTTTTATTCCCAGTTTGGGCAATGCTGCTCTCTACGCTGTTGGGTGCAAATCAGTGCAGTAGATCAGTGCAGGCTGCACATGGGCTCAATGTAAACAAAATAGAGTTTACAGTTACCTTGGCTTGTAATGACAGCTCTCACACAACAGGAAAAGAAAAGGCAGTGGTTATAAAGGGCCTGGCCTCCTTAGACATGTTATATTTTATGTGTTTTTCTAAATGCAATTATGCTAAAAAGGTACTTGTTACTAAACCCTACATGCAAAGTTTCTTTTCTTTTCTTATAGGTATAAAAAAAACTACACACAATGAAAAAAAAAATATTTGACATATAAAAGCCATTATGTAACAAAGCAGGTACAAGATCAGTCTTACCACGCACTTTCTCTGCACTTCAGATTCTCATAATTTTAAAGATCATAGTATCAACAGAAAGTCAGCAAAAACTGAGATTATAACTGGGCTGTTTACAAGGGGTGTGTCTTGCGAGATAATTGGGATAAACTCCATTAACCTTTAGTGACAATGTACAATATTTTCAGTGACACCAGTGAAACCAGGCTATAGAAATCCAGATTAGTACTTAATATTTAAAGTGACAAACTCAGGAAGTAAATCATAAGGCTAAAGCTTTGAAATTGGTCCAGTGCATAATTAAAAATACAAATGTGCATATTGTCTTAAAGTGACACTAAACTCAGGAGTCAAATCTTAAAAATGCATTCCAGTACCTTTAAAGGAAAACTATGGGGTTAGGGCTTTTCCCCATAGTTCTCCTAAGGGTAACGGGAGGACACAAACTAGCGTCCTCCCATCACCCTAAGCTCAGTATACCGCGAGCTACAGCACGCGGTATACTGAGACGCCGCAGCTGAAACGGATCCCGACAATTATGTCTGGATCTGCCCAGCTGCGTGAGTGACAGCTTGCTCTGCCTATCTAGAGGCAGAGCCAGCTGTACCCGCCCCCTTCCCCGTCCGTTCCACCAGTCAGCACTAGGGGATCAGAGGGGGGAATCCAGTCCCTCCCCTGTCACGGCTCTCTGCCGTGACAGGATCGAGAAGTGAGCGAACGTCAGTATGTGTTCGCTCACTTCCCGATCTACTGAGCCGACCTGTGACAGTTTCATTGTCACAGGTCGGCTAGAACTATGAGGATGAGGGAAAATTACTCACCTCATAGTTCTCTAGTATCACTCAGCTGTATATCGCTGTATATCGCCAAATCATCTCTGAATTGGTGCAGACACTGTCCTTCCTTCTGGAGGGCGACTACTTTTGTTCCCAATGGTCCATGTGTGTGTTGTAAAATGTGTTGTAAAGTAGCCACCACTCCAAGCTCACTCCTGTGATGGACTACAAGCTCACATTTAATCAGAAAATGCTTAGTTAGTTAGTAGCTAGTATTGAGATTGGACTCAGGTTTAGTTTGTTAGTATTGAGTTTGTAGTCCATTAGAGCAGTGTTCCCCCGGAGCAGTGAGCTTGGAGTGGTGGCTACTTTATAACACACACAGGGAACAAAAGTAGCCACCCTCCAGAAGGAAGGACAGTGTCAGCAGCAATTCAGAGATGATTTGAGGATCTACAGCTGAGTGATACACACATTAGGTACTGTATTGCTAATAGCTAAGCTACTTGAATGCATGTTTAAGATTTAACTCCTTAGTTTAGAGTCACTTTAAGGCAATATGTACACTTGAATTTTTAATTATGCAGTGGACCAACTTGAAGCCTTAGGAGTACTCTGAAGAAAACACATATGTTAACAGAGGACATAGGGGCCGGGATGTAAATCTTACCTATCTTCATCTTCCCATACTGGCAATCAGTTCATTTGAACTTTAGTAAACATTTCCACATTGTTTGCTAGGGACACATTACTGAGAAGTGATGCACACGATTGCCTTGAAGGATCACCATAGGCCACTATATATCCAGTTTTAAACTATTTGCTTAACTATATCATGTTTTTTGCCCTTCATCAGCTGGGATGAGAGTCCAGAGAAAGCAGAAGTATTATTTATTTGTGGTAAAGTTAAAGTGTGTGCCAATGCAAATAATAAAAAATACAAGCACACTAGGGATCATCTATATACATTTAGCCCCAGTCTCAAATGAAGATTACATGCATGGGTATGGTGTACTGTAGCTGCCAAGTCAATGGGATGGATGTGCTTCTGTGTTTAATGTGGTCACTCACGAAGAGGAGTAGATTCTTTACAAAGGAGAATGGCAGGATCACCATGCAATGATATCTAGAATATCTTTAGAAGATCTCATAGAAAATCCAGATCTTGCTTTGAGATTATAGAGGGCCAGGAGAGGTAGTCCCTAACTTTTTAATTTTAAGGTTTTATTTACTTTGTCATAAGAGTAATGTGTTCCTCCTATATATCCTTCATTTATAATTGTATTATTTCTTCCATAAAAAGGATTCTCAAGGGTAACAATAAAATAACTTGGTCAGTTTCAGTTCTGGACGAGTGGTACGCATAGCATCATAGAAGCAATAGTTGGTGACTGTGGCTTTTTGTGGCAGAAAGCAGAGTAGCTAAAACTCAAGAGCTTGTAGGCTATAGTATCATTATGTGCACAGCATGTTAAGGTGGCCATACACTTTACAACCATCGCAAGACCTTAGTCTTGCGATGGTTGTAAAGTACTTAAAAAAACGTACGATCTGCCCATCTTGGACAGGCAGATCGTACTTGCGATCATCACAAGCCCACCCCCTTGAGGGGCGGGCTTGCGATGACTGCAATGAGGGGCGGGCTTGCAAGGACGGCAAACGGGCAGTAGGCGCGTGCGCACACCGGCCCGTTCGTCAGTTGTCGAACCAGCAGACCACTCACTCGCCGAGAATCGTACGATTCCTGGCGGGTTTTCCAGCCTGCTTGTTCGATGGAAGACGTGCGACCGTACAGTAGAAACAGTCGCACGCCTTCCATACATTGTACGATTCTCGTACGATCGTGGGATTCCCTGCGATTCTCGTACGAGAATCGTACAGTGTATGGGCACCTTAAACAAGAACACTGACAGGGTTATTCACAAAGGGGTGAAGAGATTGGAGAAGGCAGGAGAAGTGAACAATCTAGGACAAAATAGCTGATTTTGAAAAGTTCTCCAATTCAGCTCACTTTCCAGTTCAGCTATGTTGTCGTAGATTGCTCACTTCTCCTGCCTTCTCCAAACTCTTCATCCTTCTGTGAGTAACCCTGTGAATGTTGGCTAGAGTGCGTTCAATATGGTGCTGCACCACTGGTACTTCAGTTCTGACTGAGATGTAGCCCCACACATACATATGACAAAGTTTAGTGTGAACATGGACAGCTTTAAAAGGGGTTTGGAAGTGATGTGCAGAAAATGTGGGGAGTATCATATCATAGAGAAGCCTGGGAAAATAAATGCTTCTGGCCAGGTTGTGCAGATCTACAAGCAGCCTGACAAGTGTTTGTCTATTGATCCACTAATGGGAGCTGCAAGGTGGGTTTCAGATGTGATGAGTGTATAAATGGGCATGGTGGTGAGTGCTCTGCGCATTATTGTGAATGATGTGCTGAGTATATGGCGGTGCATGGTGGCATATGCTCTCCATACTCTGTGCTGCACTTGACATACTACACACTACCCACTCTGAAATCTGTGTTATATACTGCATACAATTAATCATCACAGTATTGACTTGGATAATGGGATATATGAAGTTCATCAAGTGGGTAATCTTTTGCTGGTACATCATTACATCCAGTATGTATTTATTCAAGAAAATTATTAAAGTGTAGCCAGCACTTGCTTTTTAAGTTTTGGATAAATTAGGAAGGGGTTAAAATGATCATTGCTTTTTTTGCCATCTCTAGGGAGAGGAGTGATTTACTTCACTTTCTGTCCTAGGAACACAATAGAAAGTGAGGGGAGCATTCCACCCCATAGTTTAAATGCAGCTAGGGGTGGTAATTGCCCAGCCCACAGCTTATTGAGTGGAAGTGCCACTGGTTACGTTCCAAATCTAAACTAATCCCCGATTGTCACCAAAACAGGTGGTCCCATTGGAATATCTCCCATTACCTTTTGTTCTGGTGATAATTGTTGAATTTCCTGTCACTTTATGAGGCCAAATAGAGGGTGAATATCCCTATTTGGGAGACAGACAGCAATATAAGCTCGGGAGAGGTTCTAATACTTTTCTACTCTGTCCAAAGTGTAAGGAAAGTTTTGGCTATGCATGATTTTTAAATGTATTTTAACATAAAGCAAGCATAAATACCTCAGTCTGGTTTAATATCAGCCTTCTGCAATACTCTATAGAGCTGCAATTGTACTATAAAAAGGGAAGGAAAGCATTTATTGAAGCAATCAGGAGAACAAGGTGTACTTATGTCCCTCCATTGTCCACTTGGGGTCTGAGCTGGGCCTGGACCAAACTGTACGGCTTTTTGCCTGGTAGTCTGCAGTGAGCTCCAGAACTTGGCTGTCCTATAAAGGTAGAGGGGACCTACAGGTGAAACTCGAATAATTAGAATATCGTGCAAAGTTCATTTATTTCACTAATGCAACTTAAAAGGTGAAACTAATATATGAGATAGACTCATTACATGCAAAGCAAGATAATTCAAGCCGTGATTTGTCATAATTGTGATGATTATGGCTTACAGCTCATGAAAACCCCAAGAACCCCAAATCCACAACCTCAAAAAAGTAGATTATTACATGCAATCAATAAAACAAGGATTGTACATAGAACAATATCGGACCTCTGAAAAGTACAAGCATGCATATGTACTCAGTACTTGGTTTGTGCCCCTTTTGCAGCACTTACTGCAATTACTTTTGCACGATATTCTAATTATTCGAGTTTCACCTGTAGATCTGAACAATTACCAATTGTTTAACAGTTTCTAAAGCCTGGGACAATCCTAGAAATCCGGTTTGCAGTGAAGGGCAACATTTCAAATACGTTATGGTGACTGTGCAGAGTAGGTAAATTAATCACAATTCATGGCAATAGCTTTACACAGTGAGGCTGCAAACATAAGATTGGGTAGATTGATTTTGTCAGATTTTATGGCAGATCATCAATTCCACGCATGATTCTCACTGAGTTGCAGGGTTTGCGCAGCGCTTTACAATATAAGGAAGACATTACAATTACAATACAATTCAAGACAAGATGGTAAGGATGGCCCTGCCCATGAGGGCTTACAATCTAAAAGGGAGGAGTAAGTGATACATGAGGAGGTAGCTGTGTGGGGATGAATTGTTTGAGAACTTGATGGTTGAGTGGTTAGGTTGAGTTGGGATAGGCTTCCCTGAAGAGATGAGTCTTCAGGAAATGCCTAAAGGCAGTCAAGGTGGGAGACAGACGGACAGGTTGGGGTAAAGAGTTCCAGAGGATGGGAGAGACTCTAGTGAAGTCCTGGAGGCAAGCATGGGAGGAGTTGACAAGGGAGCTGGAAAGCAGGAGGTCTTGGGATGAGCGGAGCGGACGGTTAGGGTGATACTTTAAGACAAGGTTTGAGATATAGCCGGGGGCAGAGTTGAGGAAGGCTTTGTAAGTGATTTGTTAATATTTTTTATTTTAACCTTTGGGCAAGTGGATTACCAGTGGATTACTCATCTATTACCAGTGGACAAGTTGATAAACACAAGCAGGTCTGGTAGAGGTAATGACTCAGGTGAGCCAGCATTCACCCACAAGTGACAACCTGAATTACAATATCAGCTCCATTTAATAATTTGGAATTGGACAGTGATATTGTAAAATAAAGGCGAGTCCTTCCTGCTTTCCCTCCCCAGCCAAGCCCTAGGGGCCGACTCCGTGACACCCCCTAGAGGGCTGACAAAAAGATGCTGCTGTGGTAGCTAGAAGAGGCTCTTGTTTTGAAACATCAAGAAAGGAACTCCAGCAACATCAAGAAGTCTTAACATCGAAGAAGAGTTCCCCTATAATCTCTGGCCATCATCTGCTGAAAGCTCGCTTGAAGAAGAGCCCTTCAGACTTCTCTTTTGCTTATTGAACTCTGTCAGAACTCCTAAAACCAGGACTGTTAAGTATTCTCCTTTTATTGCCTTTTATTTTACTGTTGTATATCTATTTTGTCTTTTTTATTATTAATATATTTGTCTGTATATTTTCTGCATCGTTTCTTTTATTAAGAGCGCTACTATATAGTGAATCCTGTCATATTCCTGTCTGAGAGCACAGTGGTATCATAGGCATTGTTTAAGTGTTTTAAATTGTCACAGCACTTGCTGGGCATGGTCTGTTTTCCATTTAAAAACACACGGTGGCAGTGAACGTTTGTGGGTAAAGGGTTAATTACAGAGTTAACCAACCCTGGTGATGATCGCTCTCAGTCTGCTGCCCTAAAATGTGTCCGCGAGTTGGGAAATCTTTGTGGGGGTGAGGCTGAGAGTGGTATTGCCACGTGCCTGTGATGCCACGCTTGGGTCAGAACTGTGTATAGTCACATGCAATTGACGTACAGCAGGTTTGGGCTGAGCGTACGTCACAGTCCCTATCATTTTTTCACAAATAATGGTATAGATGTAACATTTTCCAACAAAACCCTTTATATAACAACCATTACCATTAATAAAAATAAACCAATACAATGTATTAAATATAAACAAATAAGTATTGACAGCAGAGGGTCTTTGGATGTCCACTAACCAAAGTCTTAACTAAGCACCACCCCTGACGCCAGCTGCACCTCCAGTGGCTTAAGGACAGTTCAGCATTGGGTATATATACTGAATTCCACCAGGTGATCGAGCCCCTGGTAGAACCAGCAATAACTTGCCAAAAGCAAGTGCCATGCCACCTGATGGGCCCCATTTTGTAATGATTCCAACTCTTCCACAGACCCCTAGAACAGCCAGTCTGCTGTGGCTAGAAAAAATAAAATCCCTTGATGCTGATAACTGAAATATTTCTGCCAAAAAAACACATATAGTAGTGATGGGGCTGAAGAAGGGCGGGTGGGTATTACAACTTCCCTTTCCAGCAAACCTTTTTAGAACGACTTAATTACCATCTTACTAGCAACCACCAAGACATCTTGGGAGGAATTTATCAGAACTGGAGCAGACAATCTTGAGCAGTGTCCGTAGTAACCAATCAGCTTTTCTCTTCTTTGAAATCTTTGAAAATGAAAAGGTTGCCATGGGCAACTCTCCAGATTATGTCTACTACACTTTAAAAAAAATCCCCCTCCTTATTCTTACATGTTAACCCTTTCCCAGGACTGTTCCTCCCTTTTAGTCACGTTGTCCATCCATTTCCACCTCCATGACTACTAAAGTCCTTAAATGACTAAATGAACTGGCAGAAGCTGAACAGCTGCCAACCTTTACATTTTTTGGAGGTTTAACGGAGAAGTGTTGGGAGAGTATAATGTACTCTTGCCAATATTTAGAGACAGCATGTGACACTGCAGGTGTCCCATATCGGCTCTATCAATAGCGAGCTGAGCAATCGTGAACTGCTGAACACTCAACTCATTGTCTTCCCCCTGCAGAGAGCAATGACTGTCAGTCACCCCCCCCCACCGCCCGCAGGGCTTCCCCCCTCAGCTCTCTGTTCTTTCAGCGCTCATTGGAAGGACAGACATGGGAGGGGGTAGGCACAGCGGGCTCTGGCTCCAGAGAGGCAGAGCCAGCTGTCAATCAGGCAGCCAGGTGGATCCCGATAATGTTGTTGGAATCTTTCCCGGCTGCAGCGTGGCTTTGTGCTGTCAGCAAATAGTGGGCAGTAGCCAGATAGATTAGTAAATGTACTCCTTTGACCCAAAAGAGCACTGAAGCCAAAAAAAGGTTTGGCTTTATTTCTCTTTTAATCTTTAAAACAAAAAAAACTGAAGAAGTGTAAGAGGTAAGAGTGAATAGAAAGGGTTGATAACACTCAACTGCACGTCCCACTGTAAGTATTAATTCATCTATTACAGGGCGTCGGTCAGGGACGTGCGGTCAGTGGAGGCACCTAGTATTATGGGGGAAAGAACTGTCAGCTTCAAGTATGAAGCTGACAGCTTTCTCTCCATTCAGATCGGCTTGTAACAGGTTACACAGCAGTGTAAGCCTCCCCGCTGTGTAACCTGTGTAACCAGTGCTGCATCCGGCTTTTGACATGTAGTTAGGTTACACAGCAGCGGGCTTCCCCACTGCTTGTGTAACCTAACACAGTGAGGCCAGAGCTGCAACAGCCTCTACTCTATGTTAGAGGCTTGAGCTCTGTGGATGGTTTGGCCCAATGGCAAAGCGCCATTGATCCAATCTGTCCAATCAAAAACAGAAGAAAAAAAACACTGAGGCCATCGATCTCGATGCCTGAGCAGTGACGAGCATGGGAGGGACAGGGAGGCTCCTCCCTCCCTCAAACCAGCTTCACTGGTGTCTCTGAAACATGAAACCCCTAAAATTTAGCTAGAATGTCCTTGCAGGTCCTGGTAGTGTAGCCATGCCCAGCATATTGGGGATTAGAGCTACAAAGATTCCAGAGTAAGGATGGGCTGAGTGTTCGATTCAAACATGAGTTCGAATCAAACATCGGCAGTTCGAGCGCTCGCCGAGCGCCAAACTTTATGGGATGTTCGCGGTCTGTTCGACCGCGTACATTCCATAATACAAAATGCCCACTGAAGCTCTGATTGGGCAAAGTCTCGCACCTGACCACAGGTCACAGGTCAGGTGCAAGACTTTGCCCAATCAGGGCTCAGCGGAGGAGGGGCCTGAAGGAGAAAGTTCTCTATCAGATCCCCCCATGCTGATTGACAGCAGGCGGGTGCAATAGCCAGCTTACTATTGGCTATTGCATTTGACACTGTCCAATAGCAGGTCTGAGCAGAACACTTTTTTTCTTTATTCATCAAGAGATGTTCTTAATTCTTCCTTTACCAGATCAAAAATGAAAATAAATAAGACTGCAGATGATTTGCACCGTTCTTTATTGCTGAGGATGAACAAGTTACAGGTCCATTATCTAGCAAGTATAAAACACTATATAAAGTAATCTGCTTACTTCACTGTATCTGCACAACATTACTGTAGATGGGAAAAGAAGATTAAAAATATCTCTGCCATCTATGCTAACTCCCAAACATTTATGGTATACAAAGTCCACGGGGAATGCATTCCAAATGTAATTATTTGGTGGAGCACAAGATCCAGATGAACAGAAATTGATGCTGAGCTGTCATTGTTTGCCTCATTTGTGTCTTATCTGTGCTATTGCAAATAAGGAGGAGGGGGGATGGGAATCTCCATAGAAACCCAAATCCTCCCCCTAAATAGCCTTCCTCACATTTACAAGGCATAAAAATGTCTTTATGTGAAAACAAATTCAACTTGACCTTGTCTTTGCAATAGTATCTGATCTCTTCCACCAAATTGCTGGCAGATGGGAGGGATTCAAAAAAAATAAAAAGACACTTTTTAATATGAATGTGTTTGTATAGTTGCACGTAGTCGTTGTTGTATCGGAGAATATACTAGTACATAGAACAATAACCGGCGCAGAGGCAGTTTTGTATGACCTGTACAAAGCAAATACCGTCATAGTCACATATAATGGCAAATGTAAACAATGACAACCTTTATGAAGTAAGATGATCTCTGTTTACAAATTGTTTATCAGAGTCATAAACAGTTGTACTATCCTTGTTGTTATTGTTACTATTAAGTTAAATATGCCTGCAAATAGCACAGCATTTCAAAGACTACATAGAAATCTTCACGTCAATTCCTGATAATGTACCACCAAGGCTGCATTTACAGGAGGCTTTCTGGTATTCCTGCGGTAAGAACCATGAACTTTTGCACATCTATCATGCATCCAGGTACAATCATCTATCCCAAAACCCATGGAAGCGTACCACGTACATGCACACAGATGTGGCCACTGTTGCTTTGCCATTTACTTGAATGGGCCCAGTAGCTGCATCTGCACGGAGACATCTGGGATTCTTGCTGCAGGAATCCCAAAATGCAGCACAAGTTCCCGTGTGAATGGGGCCTTAGGATTAGCAAAATCGAGAGCTTTCATTTTCCCAAAATTCAGAAAAACTCAGGAGTTTTCTGTAAGATTTTGACATTTTGGTGAAATGCATGGGAGCCAATAAGGAAGGTGAAATGTATGTAGTATTAGTAGTTCTCAAAAGGTGTAACGGGCTTTAAATGGCTCCTTCCAACTGTCCAAGATCTGTTTTGCAGCAAAAATGATTACTCATGATTAGACACATTTTTTGTAAAAAAAACAGACAGTGAAAAAAATAAAGAGAAATAAAAATAACAGTACAAAAATAACATTTAAACACACACATACACACATATATATATATATATATATATATGTGTGTGTATATATATATATACATACACACACACACAGTGGTTCCTCGGTTCTCGAACGCCTTTGTTCACGAACAATTCTGTTCGCGACCAGGAAGTTTGTCAAAATTTTGCCTCTGTTCACGAACTCTGCCTCGGCTTACGAACACGACCGTGATCCTCTTCCCCGCTCTGACACATGGTCGGGGCTTCCTGTACTCGAGATTGCGGTCGCAGACAGGGATGTGGACACTTACTGTGAAACTTTTTTGTGTGCTTTGTAGCACAGTTCTGTACAGTATTACTGTGTTCAATACAGCATGGCTCCCAAGAAAGTGCAGAGCAAGCATGGTGGGAGAAAGAAAGCGCAGAGCATTAATAAGGTGACAAGAATGTGATGAGCGTTATTGAAGGTGACAAGAATGTGAAGAGCGTTATTGAAGGTGACAAGAATGTGCAGAATGTTATTGAAGGTGACAAGAATGTGTAGAGCGTTAAGGAAGGTGACAAGAATGTGCAGAGCGTTAATGAAGGTGACAAGAATTTGCAGAGCATTAATGAAGGTGACAAGAATGTGCAGAGCGTTAATGAAGGTGACGAGAATGTGCAGAGCATTAATGAAGGTGACAAGAATGTGCAGAGCGTTAATGAAGGTGACAAGAATGTGCAGAGCGTTAATGAAGGTGACAAGAATGTGCAGAGCAAGAATGGTGTTAAAAAGAAACTTTTGTGGTTACATTTTTTTTCATATGGTTCAGAACGGATTAATCTGATTTACATTGAACCCTTTTACATTGGCAAAAAGTCACATTTTTACCAGGTAGAAACAAACACACACCGGAAGGGCTAATATAAACAGAAGTCAGTTAAACCATAAAACTCCCCTTTTAGTTCTGTATAGAGTGGGAAGTGTTAGAGCCCCGTCATGTTTTATTGTTATCTTTCTGTCTGTTGGGGAGGTTTGCCCCACTTCCTGTTCTTGGACCAGGGTATCACCGATACAGGAAGTGATGGAAAATCTTTTCAATGTCCATACATTCAGCAATGAAACACTTTCTATTGTAGTGGGGGAGAGTTAGACTTATTAGAAAGTTAGAAATATAAAGTCCATACATACCATGTCCAAGGCAGGAATTGAACTCCTATATCATTTAATATTTTAATATATAATTGACCATAAAAATCCTAAAAAAAACTTTGCGGTAACACGCAGTTATTTGCCTATTACCACATTGCACAATTATACATGGCACATTATGCGTGGTGTTGGATTGCCAATGTGCAACCACAGAAGGTGCCATGACATCTGTGACATCACTTCAGCACACCACATCAAACATGCCTTGTATTGTGGCTTGCTGCATTAAAAGGGAACTATAGCCCAACCTTTTTTTTGCCATAGTTCTCTTTGAGGTCACAGGAGGACATATACTAATGTCCTCCTGTGACCCAAAACTCAGCATAAAGCTAGGTATTGCCCGCTATTTCCTGACAATATTGTGGGGATCTACCCTGCTGCCTGATTGACAGCTGGCTCTGCCTCCGCTGCAGTGATGGAATGTCCCTTGGCGTCCTTCCATCCTATACACTGTGTATAGAAGGTAATGACTCAAGGATTTTTAGACCACTGCAGAAGAGAGGGTGAAATGCTCCAGGGACTGGTCTAAGCACAAGGATCGGGTGAGTAACTTTTTATTTTGCACCCTGACAAAAATGAGCCCTTAACTTTTGCAGTTTGGAGGTAGCCCCACTGCAAAGGTTAAAAACATGCTTCCTCAGAGTTCTGCTTTAAATTATAGCTACTCTATTTCTATATTCTGGAAATTCTGCAATAATGGGGCAAAATTGAATATACCTGGTTGTATTGAATCTTGCTTTTTCAGTTGTTTCATAGACCTTTGCATTTATTAGATGTCCTAATTTGAAGGCACGCTACCCTATGGTATTTTTATCAGGCATGTCAAACTGGTGGGGTTTTTCCTTGGGCCTCATAAAGCCCTCTCACTTCTTTTTTCTGGCCTACAATGATTTAAGAATTTAAAGTGAATGAGGCCCAATTTCTTCTCCAGTTGATAAAAGCAGTGCTTCTGTATGTAAAGGTGAATACTTCAGGGATGTTTTATGACCCCTTTATCTGGGATGCAATGTTCTATGTTATTTTTTTTCTTGGAAATACATAGGTGTTGCCCTCAGAACGTTTAGTGCGGCCCTTCACAGATTCAACCCACTGAGTCATTTGAGCTTGACATTCTGGTGTTACATATTGCATCCTATTGTATTACATACTGCAATTGACTTTATTGGAAAGAGACAGATTTGCAGAAGAAACTTATCACAAAACTATACAACTATTTATTGCAAAGAGTGACAGATTTGGAATAAATCATAAATCTAAACAATCCAAACTCTACATATGCAAAAGGAGAGATTACCTTCAGAGGAAACTACGTCAGAGATAAGGTGCCCATACACCTTACAAGCATCGCAAGACTTATGTCTTGCGGTGGTTGTAAGGTAATTAAAAAAACTTACAATTTGCCCATCTTGGACAGGCAGATCGTACTTCCGATGACTGCAATGCTGAACGGGCAGTGTGCGCTTGCGCCCCCCGGCCCGTGCAGCATTTGTCTTACGAGCAGGCCACAAACCTGCCAACAATCGTACGATTCTCGGCGGGTTTTTGACCCTGCTCGTAAGACAAAAGACTTGGGACCGTACAGTAGAAACGGTCGCACGCCTTCCATACACCTGCTGATTATCGTACGATAATCGGCAGGTGTATGGGCACCTTTAGAGGGAGCTGTAGTTATATGGAAAATTTGCATTTAGCTCTGCACCGCATTTTAATCCATCCTAATGGTTAGTGAAAACAACCTGTCAAGTTAAAGAGACAGCGTCATAAAAAAAAAACTTAAACAACTAGACAGGCGTCAAGGACTGGAGTAGCAGTCAGCTGGGTCCGTGGTTCAGGTGAGTATAACTTTTTTAAGACCTAGACGAAAGCGAGCACTTAAACCTTTTGCAGTGCGGAGGTAGCACCACTGCAAGGGTTCCAAAAATGTTTTTGCCCAGAGTTCTGCTTCAAAGTGTTTCTCCACTTTTGCAATAAAATTTGAGAAAAAGCACCTAAATGCTATTTGTATCTATTAAAACAGCACACTGAAAAATATTTTTAAAAACTAGCTTTTCTACCTTTTTGTTGCAGATTTTTCTCAGCACCTCCACAGTGATCTGTCCTTATAGAAAGACTTAGGACTGAGATTTGTGGATTGTTTTTCTCTCATTAAAATACAAAGCCCCTCACAACTACTCCTAACATTACAAAAAAAGTAGATGCAAGTAGAATGTTAACCCTTAAGAAGCCCAGGAACCCTAACTAAAGTAAAAGCAAAACAGCAAAACGCATTTTTTAATATATTTTTTTAACGTATGCTATGTGAATGGGAACATGTAACAAATATAAAATAGGTGTTATCCCAATTTGGCTGCAAAAGTAGAAATACACTTTAAGTTCTTTAATTTTTAGCCAAATTACGTCTAACAATGGGCTGACATGTGTTTGCTCTTTGAAATGTATTTAGTACTGTTGTTTAATGGCAACGTTTTTATGTTATAATCAGTATGATGTGCAGTAAAAGAATAATTCTGAGTGAAGTGGAATCAGGAACTATGCATATACACCGATCAGCTATATCATTATGAAAGGTGAAGCAAATAATATTGATGATCTCATTAAAATGGCAGCTGGAAGTGGGTGGGGTATATTAGGCAGCAAGTGAACATTTTTTACCCTGAAGTTGATAAGTGGAAGCAGAAAATATGGTCAAGCATAAGGATTTGACAAACGTTGACAAGAGCCAAATTGTGATGGCTAGACAACTGGGGCAGAGCAATTCCAAAACTGAAGCTCTTGTGGGATGTTCCCAGTCTGCAGTGGCTAAGACCTACCAAAAGTTGTGCAAGAAAGGAAAACCAGTGAACCAGAAACAGGGTCATGGGTGGAAAAGGCTAATTGATGCATGTGGAGAGTGGGGAATGTGGGGAAGGCTGGCCCATATAGTCTGATCCAATATTGTAGCTCAAACTGCTGAAGAACTTAATACTGGTTCTGATGCACCGGTCACCCATGCTGACTGGTGTCCACCATCAAGAGCGCCCACGATGGGCATGTGAGCATCAGAACTGAACCATGGAGCAATGGAAGAAGGTGGCTATCTGATGAATCACGTTTTCTTTGACATCATGTGGATGGCCTGGTGCATGTGTGTCGCTTACCTGGGGAAGAAATGGCACCAAGATGCACTATGGGAAAAAGGCAAGCCAGTGAAGGCAGTGTGATGCTTTGGGCAATGTTCTACTGGGAAACCTTGGGTCCTGCCATTCATTTGGATGTTACTTTGACACATACCACCTATGTAAACATTGCTGCTGACCAAGTACACCCCGTCGTGGAAACAATATTCTCTGATGGTAGTGGCCTCTTTCAGCAGGATAATGTGCCCTGCCACACTGCAAAAATGGTTCAAGAATGGTTTAAGGAAAACAACGGAGTTTGAAGTGTTGACTTGACCTCCAAATTCTCCAGATCTCAATCCAATCAAGCATCTGTGGCATGTGCGGGAAAAAAAGTCTGATCCATGTAGGCCCTACATTGCAGCTCCCAGGGCTTAATGGATGTTCTACTGATAGCTCTGTGCCAGATATCACAGCATACCATTGTAGGCAGTTTTGGCAGTGGACATGGGTCAGCATGGACAGCATTGGCACCCTACGCAGCCTCAAATGCAACAAACTGTGCTGCACTGTGAGCTACAGTAGCTTTTTTACAGGGGCCAGCCTTTGCTCCCAACATGCATCAGTGAGCCTTGGACCACTTTTGGTAGGTCCTGACCACTGCAGACTAGGAACATCCCACAAGAGTTGCAGTATTCGAGTTGCTCTGACCCAGTTGTCTAGCCAGCACAATTTGGCCCTTGTCAAAGTCACTCAAAACCTAATGATTGTCCATTTTTTTTCTGTTTCCAACACATCAACTGCAGGGACAAAACATTCACTTGCTGCCTAATATATCCCACCAACTTCCAGGTGCCATTGTAACGAGACAATCAATGTTATTCACATCACCTCTAAGTGGATAATGTTATGGCTGATCGGTGTATATAGCAGTCAGTTGTGCTATCACAATCTGTATGCTAAATGGTAGTTCTCCAGAGCAGTTGTTCTGAAAACATGCATATCAGCTACACATTCATGTTTCTGTCTATGGAGCTAGGTGAAGTGCTCAGGCTCATGTCAGAGATACACCTTCATGTGAAAATTGTATTGTAAAATTGTATTCGTTTTTTTCTTCAACATATTCTGGTGTTTACTAAAAGAAAAGAATATCGATAAATAAAAAACAATAACAAATATATACCTACGGGGGAGAATTTATCAAAACTGGAGCAGAAAAATCTGGAGCAGTTGCCTATGGCAACCAATCAGCTTCTCTCTTTTTCTCACTTTGTTCTGTTAAGTATCTATTTATTTTTCTGTATTTTAGTTTGTAAATATACATATACAATATTTTGGTCAGCTCTAGAGTTTCCATAAACCTTGCTGAGGAGGAAAAAATAATAATTCTTCTAATGCTGTAGATCACAGGGCCAGGTCAGCGGAACCATATAGTAGGCCAGAAGAGCCACACCTGGGCCTCTTTCACTGTTTTAAACAGATACTCTTTACTCCATTTTTTGTAACATTGATCTTGTTTATCTTAATTTCGTATTACTTTTAGTCCAGGTACACTGCCAGCGAAAAAAAAAAAAAAGAATGGTGGTGCTTTAACCATACTCTACTAAAAAAAACAACTTTTTTTTAACTTTCACCCAGTAAGCAACTGAATGAGATGGATGAAACAGACTATGACTTTGCTTGCCTTGAAAAATAAAAATCATCCATATGAATAAATCACAAAAAATGCCTTCTTGTGTTCACTGTTTGGCAAATCTATCATGTGCCACATCCTCTGCTGGCATACAAAGATTTCTATTAAATTCATGTGAGAAGCTATGGGCAAATTTTCATGCATCAGGTCCATGCAGAGGGACTGTCCTACTACACAAATGATTTTAGCTACAGTACAAGATACTTTACAACCATCTGCTGAACACAAACAAAATCACACCAAGGAATTCAGGAAACTTTCATTGCGTGCAGCAATTGCCTATCGGGCTAGCAGATATGAATCCAATTAACTGCTTCTCTCTGCTTAACAGATATACCAATGCCATGCTGCAAGGCCTAGACATTTTTTACAATAAATCCTAATTTTAAAAACAATAGTCTGCTTTTAATTAGATTAAGGTTCTTGGACTTTTCTGAGTACTGCTGTCTCTTGTAAATACAGCTATTCGTACCACTATGTATTACTGAACATCAAGGCCTTAGCTGCATCCAGATATTAGTGCTGGTACATTTAATTACTGTTTGCATGTTTTCTTCAGACAGCCATCGTGTAAATTGAAGTAACTTCTGTTCAACACAAAACAAGCTGCTATGTTCTATTGTTCTAACAAAATACAGAGAACAGTTAGAATGGAATAATTCCACATAAACATTGCTTATTAGCCAACCCGAAGTTCAGTCAGTAAGCTTGAAATTTACTTTAATGTGATAGTAACGTCAAAAGGATTTTAAGCCATTTCAAATGCTGATGAAATCACATAGAATGGATGATGCTCCTTGACCTTTTCGTTCACACCATCAGCAGTGCGTTCCGGTCCAGAACGCAATGCATGCATTTCGGCCGCCTGCCTTTTTGCTGGGCAGGAGGGGGCGTGGCGGGCCATTCAAGTGAATGGCACCGTAGCCACGCCCTGTGGTCATTCAAAATGCTGCAAGAACTATTTTGAATGCACTGCACGGAACGCACTGCAGGCACAATGTGCCTTGCGTTGCCGTGCGGGCGGTCGCATTGCGACCGCAGGGCGTGGCTACGGTGCCATTCACTTAAATGGCCTGCCACGCCTCCTCCTGCCCAGCAAAATAGGGAGCCGGCCCAGCAAAATAGGGAACCAGACCGGAACGCACTGCTGATGATGTGAACGAAGCTTTAAAAGCGTTTGTTTCCTGCAGAGTCAGCTGGTCCCCTGAGCACTGGTCCTGACTTCCTGTTTTAGAGTAACTCCTTTCTTAAGCAGAGTGTTATGCAGACACCCTTGTGTGTGCAGACACCCTTGTGTGTGCTAGTAAGATGTGTGTGTCTCCACAAACAGACACATCAAATCAAGCTACTCCTCTCCCAACTGGCCATCTCTTTCCTGCTCCCTTCTCCAGGCTAGTAGATGAACAGCTGCTCATTTGTGATGTTGTACTGGACAGGAAGTTCAGGGAAGCTGAACTGAGAGACTTGGAAGCAGCTATTCAGAAACATGATGATTGTAAGTATTTGGGAAAAATAGTAAAGTAATGCTTTGCTGGGCAATATATATTTGTTTGATCTGGATTCATTTTTGAAAAAAAAGTTTGAGAGTTTAATACTACTTTAATGGTGACATTTTGCACATGATAAAGTGTGGCACTGCAGCCACCCAATATATTTCTCAGATAAAGATGGCTCTTCCAGTGGGCATGAACTAGTATTTCTAATCATGGGAAACACTTCTATCGCCACACAATATTTACCAACTATTTACCAACTTGAGCACATACCTTTTTCTGTGCTTGTGAAGCTTCTGTTTGTCTCACAATCTGAGACATCTGCCATGACCCAATGTGATTAATAATCCCTCCTAATTCAGTGGTAAAGTCATATTCTCTTTTCTGCATAGGGAAGTGATGGCCAGGCCAACACCACTCACACCCAGTGGCACACCTAGACATTCTGTCACCCAGGGCATCCACTTCTTGGCTCTCTTCTTGTTTTGTCACAGCGGTGCCCCTCCTGATCCACTGCAGAGGTGAAGGTTTAAATCGCCTCATTCTCCAGTTCTGCTTTGTTAATTAAAGAGCCGCTTCTTGGCTTGCTTCTATTTTCTCCCTGTGAGTGTGTGCTGTGTATTATCGTCTGCCAGGGCACATGCGGCATGCTCTGCTAAACAAATTAGTCACAGTGGAGGACCTAAGTAACTATAGCATATACCACAGTGCAGTACTTAAAGCACTGAACCAGTCACAACAGTCTCTGCAGCAAAGGAGCTTACACTATAATGTCCCTTCTGTTGGTTATGTGTTTAGATGAAGCACTGAGATCTTGAGGAATGCTGGAATGCTGTGTATACAGCATCGTGTAGGAAACATAAAGTTCATAGACAGAAGCATGCATATAGAAAAACTAGTATTGATTAGATTTGCACTACAGTGCCATCTAGTGCTCAAAAGACATAGTTACAGTCAGCAACACAATCAGGATGCTGTTGCATCTCCAACACCCTTCTTAACAGCATACATATTGCTATATGATGTTTAGCTTCTCTTGAAGGAAACTGTGCCAATCCTTTGGCAATGGCTTGGTGAGTGTGTCTCCAGTAATTTCTTCTTTTGTTGCCTTTCTCCATTTATTGGCTTCCCATTTTGGTAGTTTTTCTATGTTTTCCCATGATGTTGGTTTGAGTATGCTATGTGTCTTAGCAGTATATGACATCTTGCAGGGTAGTATTCCCTTTGTCGCCCGAGTGGATCTTCTTATTTCAGGTTGTTCAGCAGAATTTAACATGGAATTTGAGTTATCCATTGTGAGTTCCACCTCTTTTTCTTAGTTATATGCGGCTTCACTTTGCTCAGTTTTCTTTGCTGGTTCACTGGGCAGATTTACTTCACAACTCCCTGGAATCATTGTTTCTGATGATGGGTTCTCATCGAAATAAACACTGCGACTTATTTTCACTTTGTCAGTCTTTGGTTGGAGGATTCTATATCCCTTACTTTGTTCTCTATAGCCCATCAGAATACCTTCTATGGTTGTGTCCTCCAACTTGGATCATTTTCATTTGGAATATAAATGTAAGCTTTACATCCAAACACTCTGATGTGCTCCAGGCTAGGCTTTGATCCATGCCACATTTCAAATTGGGTGCTTTTAAGGGGTTTTGATGGTAGTAAGTTCTGTAGGTTTGCTGCAGTCATGACTGCTTCTCCCCAGTACTTCTTTTGGTTGGCGACTGACCACATGTATCTGGTCATTTCTATAAGAGTGCGATTTTTCCATTCTGCTACACCATTTTGTTCAGGAGTGTATGGTGTGGTGCAGTGGCGTAACAATCGCCATAGCGACCCAGGCGGCCGCTATGGGGCCCGTGGCACAGGGGGGCCCGGCCAGATGCAGAGCGGACCGCCTGGGTTGCTATGGCATCCTCTGCAGGTGGCTTTCACTGGCGGCTCTGAAGAAGAATGTGCTGCTGTTCAGATCAATGAGACCCAGCAGCGGCGGTGGAGGAGGCCCAACCCAGCAGGGGAGGAGGAGGGGCCTGTGGTCGACAGCAGGGGATGAGGCGGGACACGGTGACAGAAGGAGGCGGGCCCCGGACGGAGGAGGCGGGCCCGGTGACGGAGGAGGAGGCGGGGCACATCAGAGCAAGAGGAGGCAGACAGGTAAGAAGTGCGACCAGCCCACCAGCCCGTTTCCAGAGCCTCTGCTGAGTCAATGAGACCCAGCAGCGGCGGTGGAGGAGGCCCGACCCAACAGGGGAGGAGGCGGGGCCTGTGGTCGACAGCAGGGGAGGAGGCGGGAACCAGTGACGGAGGAGGAGGTGGGGCCCATCAGAGGAAGAGGAGGCAGACAGGTAAGGAGTGCGACCAGCCCACCTGAGGATGATGCTGCAGAGCCCACCATAGAGAGGGCCCTGTGATTTCTAGTTACGCCCCTGGTGTGGTGGTCTGGTGTACTATACCTTGTTTCCTCAGACATGATTTCACGTCCTTACTGATGTATTCCCCTCTGTTGTCTGTGCGTATAATTCCTGATTTCCGTTGGAATTTGTTGCTGGACATGGCTACAAACTCTTGAAGTTTTTCTGATGTTTCATTCTTGTGCTTCATCAGATAAGTTGTTGTGTACCTGGAATAATCATCAATGAAAGACAGTAGATAACTGTTCCCGCCTGGAGTTTTTATTGGTCCGCACACATCGCTGTGTATAAGTGGCCCATGAAAGTGGCCTTTGCTTCCAGAAAACATTTGCATGTCATGAGCATGCGGCAGGGCAGTACGGTTATATCTTCTGATAAGCCTCTCTTTATAATGTCTTTTATGGCTTTTGGTTTTCAGTGCCCTAGTCGTCTGTGCCAGAGATGGATACATTTGTTGTGTGGATTATGAGTGGCTGTCTTGACTTGTTCATCTGCGGTGTGAGTCTGTACAGCTGATCATCCAATTTTCCTTATGCACGGATTTGCTTATTGTTTTGGATTGTACATCCATCACCTCGGAATTGAACTATGAGACCGTTATTAGCAAGGGTTTTCACTGATAGAAGGCTTCCTTCTAGGTCTGGAACATACAGTATATTTTTCATGTGGATACTCTGCTTGTCCCCTGATGATGTGATGCAGTTCAAGAATCCTTGACCTTAACCCTCTGCAGTAATACTTGTTTCCCATTTGCTAGGAAAACTTTGTCCTTTGCACTGAAATCAATTTCTGTGAAGAATGTCTCATCACTAGTCTTGTGACCATCCACGTGGTATACTGTTATGAGTCACTTTGAATGTAGCGCTCCATGATGTGCCTGAAGTTTCCTTTGTGGCTGCTTTGGCTCTTTCTCTTGTAAGTGCTTCTCTCTCTCTCCTCACTGCTCTGCGTTAGTGACAGCGGCTCCGTCCTCCCCCGCCGCCGGTTCCTTCACTTCTTCTTGGATCCCCGCTGGGGAGAGCAGCGGGGATCCAGAGAAGCAGCGGGAGGAGAGGACAGTGCGATCTACCAGTGATCGCTACGCGATCGACTGGTACATCGTGATCGACCTTGTGGGCACCCCTGGCCTAGGCTATAAGAAGATTGCCAAGACCCTGAAACTGAGCTGCAGCATGGTGGCCAAGACCATACAGCGGTGTATTAGGATAGGTTACAATCAGAACAGGCCTCACCATGGCTACGGGGGAGCTACAGTTCATTGAGGGAACCATGAATGCAAACATGTACTGTGACATACTTAAGCAGAGCATGATCCCCTTCGGAGACTGGGCCGCAGGGCAGTATTCCAACATGATAACGACCCCAAGCACACCTCCAAGACAACCGCTGGCTTGCTAAAGAAGCTGATCATAAAGGTGATGGACTGGCCAAGCATGTCTCCAGACCTACAGCCTATTGAGCATCTGTGGGGCATCCTCAAATGGAAGGTGGAGGAGCGCAAGGTCTCTAACATCCACCAGCTCTGTGATGTCGTCATGGAGGAGTGGAAGAGGACTCCAGTGGCAACCTGTGAAGCTCTGGTGAACTCCATGGCCAAGAGGGTTAAGGCAGTGCTGGAAAATAATGGTGGCCACACAAAATATTTAGACTTTGGGCCCAATTTGGACATTTTCACTTAAGGGTGTACTCACTTTTGTTGCCGGCAGTTTAGACATTAATGGCTGTGTGTTGAGTTATTTGGAGTTATTTTACTGATATACAAGCTGTACACTCACTACTTTACATTGTAGCAAAGTGTCATTTCATGAAATGATATCATAAAATATTTACAAACATGTGAGGGGTGTACTCACTTCTGTGAGATACTGTATATATATATATACAGGTGAAACTCGAATAATTAGAATATCGTGCAAAAGTAATTGCAGTAAGTGCTGCAAAAGGGGCCCAAACCAAGTACTGAGTATATATGCATGCTTGTACTTTTCAGAGGTCCGATATTGTTCTATGTACAATCCTTGTTTTATTGATTGCATGTAATAATCTACTTTTTTGAGGTTGTGGATTTGGGGTTTTCATGAGCTGTAAGCCATAATCATCACAATTATGACAAATCAAGGCTTGAATTATCTTGCTTTGCATGTAATGAGTCTATCTCATATATTAGTTTCACCTTTTAAGTTGCATTAGTGAAATAAATGAACTTTGCACGATATTCTAATTATTCGAGTTTCACCTGTATACACTGAGTGGCTAGATTATTATGACCACCTGACGTTTGTAGGCAAATTAGCTCTAATTTTGCGCTGAAGTTGCTAGAGGGCCAGACCCTTTTAATAGGGAAGCAGGTTGTTTACCATGACAGTAGAAGTTATTTTTTTCTGAAGATATGGGTAAACAACGCAATTTAACAGCCTTTGAACGTGGGATGATTGTTGGCGCTCGGAGCCATGGAGCGAGTATCAGCAAAACAGCAGAATTCGTTAAATGTTCAAGAGCAGCTGTTGTTAAAGAGTTTAAAGACTGGACTGTCAGCCGAAAGTCTGGGTCTGAACGTGCGAATTTTGGCCGTCAGCGACTAGTCAATGTTAGGGCAGAGCAGAGAGTGGCAAGGCTGGTACAAGACAACAGAAGGGCAACAGTGCAGTGCCAGATTCCTCGCATCACCTTTCAACATCTCGTGTAGTCACGAGGCGGCCCAACGAAGTCATCTCATGGAGTCATCTCGTGGCCCAACGAAGTACTGATGGGGTGGTCATAAGGGGTGTTAACTCAAATTCACCTTATATACTGATAGAATAGACAGAACAAAGATGGCTTCCAGAATGCCCATATTACATTATGTAGAATAATATGTATAGGTATTTTAGTTTAATTCCTTTTAGAACCAAATTGTTCTGCCTCTTGCTTTCTCTGCTCGGCTTTCCAGAACGAAAATTCCTTCTTCAGATGACCAGTCTTTATACAGCGAAAACACGCTCTGCTTTTTTTGTTTTGCTTTGCGCTCTAATGCACCTTAAGGGCTTTCTCATTTCCTTCATTTTGCATATTTTATTTCCTTCTGTCATATTCGTCAATTAATTTTCCTTTGGTGTATTCTAGTGTTAGTCCTGCTCATGTCTGGTTTCTAGAGCATTAATAAGAGCACTGCATGACTCTGGAAGGCTGCATAGCAGTAATGCTACCACGTGGTTATCCTTATCAGAGCCCTTATCTACATACTTCTTTTGGATCAGCAAGTTTCGATTATAAAAGGTTTGCCTTAAAGGAGAACTATGAGGTGAGTGCTTTTCACTGCCTCTAGAAAGGCAGAGCCAGCTGTCACTCATGCTGCAGGGCGGATCCAGACATAATTGTCGGGATCCGCTTCAGCTGCGGCATCTCAGTATACCGCGAGCTGTAGCTTGCGGTATACTGAGCTTAGGGTGATGGGAGGACGCTAGTTTGTGTCCTCCCTTTACCCTAAGGAGAACTATGGGGAAAAGCCCTAACCCCATAGTTCTCCTTTAAAGGGTATCTTGACTCAAGAACAAAAATTTAATATGTTATAGCTTATTAATCCGCAGATGTTGTGGCTGCATTAGCTTTCAGGCATTGTTTCCTTTATCTTTAACAGGTGATCCTACTAGTAATACACTCCCTATCTTATGGTGATAACACTCTATCTAAGGAAATGCAGTGCTGTCACCCTAGGACACGAATGCAGAACACCTTCCCTTCTCCTTTTCTCCTGAGAAGGGAGGGGTTCTGCGTTCTTTAGAAATAGCTGGAAACAGTGTAACTGATAAGTGTATTGCACAGGAAGAAGGTACAACTGACATGATGCCCCAACAGCCAAAAAAAACCCCCATCTGATTGGTCAGAGAACAGTCATATGTCCATTTTAGTTTTGTTTTGAATTAAATTTGGATGGATCCAAGTTTTCATTAAACGAGCATTCGGTTTGTTTCCATTCGGACACGTTAAAAGTCAGAAATGCATCCAAATTTAACTACATTTGTACAAATGTCCAATTAGAACAAAACAAAATGTATATGTCTACTTTTTATTATTATAAATCATTACCCTACCTATCATGTTTCATACAGTTTTAGATGCAGTTTTAGATAATAAAAGCCCCTACAGTGGTGGCAGGAAATGGTGATGGTTTCAAGCCAGCAGGTGTAGAAAAATCTGGAAATAGTGGCAGGATGTGGTAATAGTGGCAGGAGATAGTAATGATGGCAGGAAATAGTAATGGTGGCAGGCCAGCAGCCAGGGCAGGAGATGGTTATAATGTATGGTAGACATGTGCGATTCGTTTCGTTCCGAATCGAAATTCGGACGAATTTTCGGAAATTCGGACATTCGTATGTATCCGAATTCCGAATTACAGACATAACGAATGCAAACGAATCCGAATTTCCATTTCCGAAATTCGGTAGCGGTAGGTCGAACGTTCGTTTCATTTTCGGTTCTTATTCGTTTCGTATTCGTTTCGTTCGTTGGAGCAAAGTGACATTAGAGAAGGAGAAAAATATTTTTTCCCCCTCAAATGTCACAAACGAACGAAACGAATAAGAAACGAATAAGAAACGAATAAGAACAGAAAACGAAACGAACGTTCGACCTACCGCTACCGAATTTCGTCCGAATCCGAATTCCGAATCCGAATGGACTTTCACACCCGAATCCCGAAAAACGAAATAACACAAATCTGAATTAAAACGAAACGAAACTAAACTAATTTTTTGGCAGTGCACATGTCTAATGTATGGTATAATAGCTATTGTCAGTGGTCCTTTCTTGTAAGCCAAAAGTCAAGGGGGTTGTCCTTTCATACTGACACTATCTTTACATCTGGAGGGGGGCTACTTTTGTTCCCCATGGTCCCTGTGTGTGTTGTAAAGTAGCCACCACTCCAAGATCGATTCACATAGGGACCATCGGGGACAAAAGTAGCCACCCTCCAGAAGGAAGGACAGTGTCAGCATGAATTCTGAGATATTTGAGGATCTACAGCTGAGTGATACACAAATAAGTAACATTTTTGTTATTAGTTAAGGCACTTGAATGTATTTTTAAGTTACCTAAGTATTTTTAACACCTGAGTTTAGTTTTTTAGCAGATCAGCAGCTATATTTCTGTACTTGCAGCGTTTTTTAAAGGGATAAACCATGGTGAAATGTGCATGTGTTGGAGATGTACTAAAACATTTTAAAATATTTATCGGAACATCTGAGAGTAGGGTCATGGAGCATGTTTTTCCTAAATAATTTTGTATTATGTTCATACAAGAAACTTTTAGAAAATGTTGATGTTCTAAACAATATTTAACCTAACCTTTTATTACCTGACAGAGGAATGGAATTGTGATACCGTAATTGAAAAGACTTATCTTCTCCCCACATAGGAGTGCAGGTTACTAGAGGGGGCAGTGTACATTACTAGAGGGGGTCAGTTTTTGGTGTTTTTTTAAGAGTGCAATAGGCTTCCAAATGACTGAGAGGGCTACAAAAGCTACTTTCAACTATAAAAAGGTGGCTCATCAACCTCATTGTTTTATGTTTACTTTTTCACCAAAAGAACATATACACTACAAATAAACGAAAAATGGTAGAAAACACAAGTATAAAGCACACTCGATGAAATAAAGACGTACCTTCTAAAACATATTTATTTTTTCAATACAATTTTGCTTAAGTGTCTCCATAAACAAAATTGAGAAGGAAAAATTGGTAATTTTGCTGCCAAATCAATTTTGGCTATATCACTGCGCTCATCTCTAATGTGAACACATCAGCTAAGTGTTCTGCAATTTCTCTTGATGTTTTTTTGCAGACCCTTTTCTTCTAGGCTCTGGGTAGACTGAACCCTTCTTCTCTAAGTAAGTATTTCACCCGCTAAATCTCTCTCTGATCTCTACTTTTCCCATACAAAAACGGTCCTGTAGATGCATTTATTTTGTTGAAAATAGATTTCTATTCATTTATATGCCTCTGACTCTTTTCTAAAAGAAGCTTTTTCACTATTATCACTCCGAAAGCAAGTTGATTGTTGGACTGACTGAAGGACATAACCTGCTCAACTCTGATTCTTAGGCGAAGCAGTGTGAACTGCGATCTGACAAATTGCAGGTCATTACTTGAATTAAGTGAATCAAGGTTTCCGTGGTGACTGAGATATACCTAGCAGCATTCTATAATGATTCCTGAAAGTGGTTTAACATACTGCACCCGTCTTAAAGAAGTCTATATAGTAATAAACTGTAATTAGGTAATCTAGCCTGCTAAGGAAATAGACTCATGCTGTTAATCTAAGGTGACATGATTTAATTTAGGACTGAATTTAGACAAAGTGGTATGGGGATATAACTACAGCATAAAAGATCTATAGGAAAATTTTTGTAGACGTCTCTGGCCAGAAAGAAAAAAAGAACTCCAGTGGGGCAGATTACATTCTATTACACACGTGCATACATGTTTCTTTCTAAACTTCTGAACTATGGCTACCCCTTAAAATCAAATATGTTCTGCAGCATCGGCACTTACAGGTTTCCCTTAGACCTCCTGCAAAGTCTTACAAGTATCTATCGACTCTGCCACTGAAGGCCTCAAGCAGCTTCCTGTGATAAGTTGACAACGTTGCTGCACTGCTTGCAATCCTCATGTAAGGGCTTGTTCACACCAAATGCAGACCAGATCTGCATGAGTGTATGCACAAGTAGTGCAGTGGGTTGTGACGCGTTTTTGATGCGTTGCGGGCCGTTTTTGGTGAAAAATAAAATACAATATTTTTTTTAGTTAAAAATGGGCTTTCAGTGCGTTCCAGGGCGCTTTCATGTATTTTTAATGCATTTGCATGCGTTCCAGAGCGTTCCAGAGCAGGTAAAATAGTGCTTGCTGCAGCTTTTTTACATGCTCTGGAACTGAATGCTGTGGTGTGAACTAGACCCCAAAATACCATTGGAATACATTGGATGGGCACCTGCGCGTGCGCATATGTGTGTGCATAGTTCTGCGCATAGAATTGTACGCAGATATGCGTCTCTGCACAGGCATGTGCGTGGTCGTGCGGGCATTCCATAGCGTTTGCGTGGACATGTGCACATGCTCATTAGGAACGGTGGCACCAAACAGGCTATTTATGGCTGAGACACTCTGGCCTCCATGCTGACTGATCTTCAGCTTTACTGTTACTGCATTCCTGAACCTGCTTTCCTGATTGATCATCCGTTACTGACCCGGCTCGTCCTGATCTTCTGCTTCTGCTATGCATCCTTTGACCTCAGCACGTTTGGTCTACTCATCTGCCTATCATCTAGTACCACGCTGTTCGCAAGTTGTCAACCTGACCTGTTCCTGACCACGTCCTGTCTGCTGATTCTGTGCCGCGCTGCCAAAGTGTTGCTAACCTGGCTTGTCTCGACCCTGCTATCTGGATCGTGTGTACAGCACCTGCGTCCTGCTGGAAGACCCTCACGCCCTGCATTCAGTTCCCACAGAATCAACATCACCCTCTTGCACCTGTTCCTACTCCTTGTCCTTACACACTTGTTCCACTCTTCAGGGGATGTTTCAAATGGAGCAGCAAGAGCTGCCCTCGCCATCTAAGGCTTCCCTTGAGGTACTTGACACCAGCAAAATGCCTACCAGGTGGCAACCTTACGTGGCTATCAGCATCATCACTGCTGATTCACAAGTCTGTAGCTTGTCACTCAGCAGCTGACCACACCTAGTCCTGCCCACTGCTTTCTGGCACAAATGGAGGAGGATTTGGCTTACTTAGGAGAAGTGCTTGTGCACCACATACTAACTGGACTTGGAACCTGTTGACACTTGCACATGAACCTTTAGGCATAATTTATCTGTAGGCCAGCAAAGGTTTGTTTTTAAGCTTAATTCTGTTTGTAAACAATATGTAAATAGTTGAAAGCCTGGCCACATTTCTAATTTCAGGTCGAAGAAAACTTCACAATAATCTTTCTTTAAAGCTCAACTCCACACAGTTATAAAAGACACACATTATAGCAGCTTTGTAATCACTGATACATCATTAAATGTAGTTTTTCAATGAAAGAATAGTAAATACCCGAATTTTATTTGGTATCAGCATCGTGCAATCTTCTGTAAAGCAGAGATCAGACTGGGAGATGGAAAAGCAGCCAAAGGAGCCAGTCAGTTGTGCTGCATTGCTCATGTGTAATCAAGCAACATGCTGATAGGAGGAAGCCTTTATTCTGTAGTTATGGTCTTTCAAATCTACAGCTTTGAATTTACATTCCATCTTCTTGTCATTTGTTGTATTTATCCTTGAACATGCACATCCCCAACTAATCCTGATCCCTCCAGAGCTCTGAGCCTCTAGCTCTTCTCAGACCAAAAAACTGGTTTCTGATTTTTGCAGCCTATGTTAATGGGACGACTATTTGAGATATTCATATGCTAGATGGAAAGACATTAATTGCTTAATAATGAAGTTGCTGGTTTTATTCAAGTCTTGGCTGAATCCACTGTTAAGATTTACTCTCATTTATATCCATTGGTTGTAAAAGGTGCTTGTACTTAGTCAACAATAGATGGTGAAATTTGCTATTAGAGTGTACCACCATGTACCAGAGAGTAGTTTGCTTTATTGCTGGAGTGCTGTGCAATCATCATGCAATCAGTCAATCAATCCATCAATCGTGCAAGAGGGCTGTTATGTTACTAAAGAGTTCTACCAGCAAATATAATACATCATATATCGTGTTTCAGGATTATTAAAGCCCATGAAGTATAGAATGCCTTGGTGGGATATAACAGAAATCTATCATAAAGCTAAATATCTGTATCTTAAGCCTCTGATGAAAGCTGCAATTCTCTTACATACAAGCTGCTTTCCAGTTCCTGAGTAACAAAGCTAAGACTATGAATCTATACATAATATGTAATTACTGTCACTGCCCTGATAGTGTGATTCTGATAATATTAATTTCTACCTGATTGTTTGTGAGTAATTACCTTTGTAAAAGATTATCGGTGATACAAGGCTATGATACTGCTGCTTGGTGCTGTCTTCAAGTTCAGACAAAACATCTCCCATGGCTGCCCTGGTGCTAATTGCAGCAACACATTCCCAGGGTTCTTCTGCCTCTTTGAAAGTAACATCACACTCTGAAGGACAGAGCCACAGTGGATGCCTAGGAATGTGCTAATATACCAGACAATTAAAAAAAGAGAGATGGAAAAAATCTTAAAATATCACATAAAAATAAAACATTTTTTATACATGCATGCATTACTTAAATATGGTAATATATTGGATAATACTAAAGTATCAGTAAGAGCGTACAGTGATGAACACATATGCCTGGGTTCAATTTGTAAACCATTGGTCAGACTCATATTCCAGAATTGGGCCGGAACGGGTAGTGTGAACTATCCATTAGTGTGAACCAGCCACCATATGGATGTTTTCTGCAAAAGACCAACAACTGGGATCTGTCCCTGGAAAGGCCTTGAAAATCTCTCTCTGATCTGCTTGATCAATGTACAACACACTTTGAATGTGTGTGTCATTGAATGTAAAAATAGAGAGATGTTTGTAATCATAAATCACACTGATGTGATGCCTTATTAATGGATATCATTCCTGCGAGCATAATCCAGCTGCAAAAAAGTAGTTACTTGCACATGCAGTGCAGGTAGTCCTGTGTAGTATATTTCTGCTGTATTTCTCCTCTAATAAAAACGTATTATTTCCAGTAAAGTCATTAAAAATACATCCTCAAAGTAAAGGTTAGTTAGTTAGTTAGGAGAGTGGTGTGCCTAAAAGAGATGCCCCATTTGTCTGTTTGGGAGAGGAGCAATATGACGAAGGGATAGAGAGAAGATGCACAGCAGGAGCTGCAGCAGCTTCTGCACTACATTAGGAAGTCCTCAGGGGAACTTCTTAAGGACCTGTTCACACAACGTCCGTTTTCTGTGCTGACCTGATCCATACACTCCTGCACTAAAAATGCATCCCAATGTAACCCTATGTGTTTTAGGGGCTACAGTTCTCACGTGCGCAGTCCGTTCAGGTTACGACAGAAAAAATACTGCATGTCACATTTTGTCTGGTCAGGAAACGGTCCGGAAACGCAAAACGCGTCAAAAACTTGTCAAACACACTGCACTGCAGCTAACATACTGACAGCCCCACTCCAGCAAAAATAAATAAATAATGTTTTAATTTTAACTGGAACACAAAACAAAAACGTGGCAAAAACACATAGCACCGCGTTTGCAGATCCGCACCTGATCCGGACCTGATCAGGACCTGAAACTCATGTGAACAGGCCCTGAATGTGGAACAGTTTAGTGTGTGATTTGTGTCGCTGTTTATGCACAGTTTGTAAAAATAGGCACAGGTAGAAAAATTTGCTTACTTAGCATGACTTTTTCGAATGGGACTGCAAAAGAAAGTCACAAACTACTTGATGACTGCATGGAAAAGTAGAGGCATATTTTTTCAGCAATAAGCAGAGCATCAGTATTAACACGTTCCTACCTTCCATGAGGTTTTCCTAACTAATCCATGTCTGTTCCAACAAACACTGAACAAAGGCTTCTGGGAATTCTGACTTTTACGGGGAAGAGGTTGGCACAAAAGAAACCCCCCATAATAGGCTTTTCCAAGCCACCTGACCACAGTTCAGAAGCCAGGAAGTGCATGATTGGTAATGGCATCTCTGGCGGCAGAGGATCGCATTAGTTTGCTGTTTTCTCAAACTCCAGGTGAATATTTCATTGTGCAATGCATTTTGTTGAAGATTTCATTTTTATTGTCATGGCAGTCATACAGTGTTTTGCACTTGGGTGTGCAACTGCTTTGGTCTGCCATTAGGAAACATATAAGTTTTTATACATTTACTAATTGACTTGCAAATCATATTTATAAAAGGAATACTGCCTAATAATATATAGGCCAGGTTCTCAGGCAGCTGGGCAACTTTTTTCACAAGCCCTCTGCCTAATTTTAAGTAAGCCTTAAAAAAATGTTTGGTTCACTGGTGTACACCAAAAAGAGAGTGTCGTCTTGTACTCTGGTATACAACACGCTGCATGGGCAGGTTAGTGTACTATCCCAGCATGGCTTTGAGCTGGGATTAATGAACTCCTGCATGTGTTGTGTGGTAAACTTACATATTTTGGGCAAAATATAAACATAACATGATTTTGTGTGTTTTTGCTTTTTGGGGAGCAAGTCAAAAGGTGCATTTAAAATGCATACCACCCCACCTTCAATGGCACAAGGGACACAGAGAGTCTGGTTTGCAAGCATTATACATCCACAGGTAAATTCCCAGTTGTTTGTACTTTGAATGCTGTTGTTAGCAATTTAAGGGTTACCTGGGTGTGCTTTGAGACTGTGCTTACGAAATCCATAAAAATAATATATTTTTGTACTCTAAAGTGTTAGTATAGGATTCTCCAGATATGAGGGCGTTTGGTACAAGTGGTGAGCTTACATATTTTGACCAAAATACAAACTAATGACTCATGGTTTATTTGTGTTTTGGTCTTTTGAGGTGAAATTGAAAAGATGCATTTCAAATGCATACCAGTCCACCTGCTGCATGAATGATAAGGGTGACAACACGAAGAAGCTGGTTCATAAGCATTGTGCATCCATAAATTAATTCCTTGTTTTATTTTTAGTCAGTTGAAGTTAGCAATGAAAAGGTTACCTGTTATGTCATCCCACACAGACAAATCAAGATGTCATAAGACACAGAACCCGGAAAAAGACCAGGCGATAGTGTTAGCAGGGCTCAAAATTTCAAGTCCTGAGCTACTAGCCAGGCCTTAAGAGTTACTAGACACCAGTTGCCCCACCTAACCCTTACCCTGCCCCGGCCTTAACTCCGCCCCTAAACACACCCTCTTTAATAATCTTATGATAGTTTCCACTTGTAAATGGCAGATTAGGGATTCCTGCCGCAGGAAAACGCAAGTTCCTGATGCAGGAATCCCTAATCACACCTGAAATATACTGTAGGTGTGAATGGGGCCTAATATACACATACACTAAAGGTGCCCATACACCTGCTGATTATCACACAATAGTTGTGGGTGATCCCACGATCGTACGATAATCGGCAGGTGTATGGGCCGCGTGCGACCGCTTCTACTGTAAAACCCGAAGAAAATCGTACGATTTTTGGCGGGTTGGTGGCGTTGTCGGGCCCGCTCAGCACTGCAATCATCGGAAGCCCTCCCCTCAGCAGGGAGGACTTGGGATGATCGCAAGTACGATCTGCCTGTCCAAGATGGGCAAATCGTACGAAATTTTAATGACCTTACAACCATTGCATAACGAAAGTCGTGCAATGGTTGTAAGGCTTAAAACACAATAATACACTTCTCAATGTTACACCCCCCACGCACAAATATGATATAAAGTACCGCAGCGCTGAATACTGAAAAATGGCCTGGATGGGAAGGGGGTTTAACACCGCGGATGTCAACTGGTTAACCTTCCCACACACACACATACATAAAATATTACACTCCCCCTTATTAACCCCCCCACTCATAAAATAATACACTCCCCCTTATTAACCCCTCCACACATAACATAATTATTAACCCCCCACACAAAATAATATACTCCTTCCTTATTAACCCCCCCACATAAAATAATACACTCCCTCTTATTAACCCCCCCCCACAAAATAATAATACACTCAACCCCAACCTGGAGCTGGGACTCCAGTGCGTCAGTGCGTCTGGAGTCCCAGCTTGCATTTTTGGTTGCTGGGCCTCCAGTGCGTCCCTGCACCTTATTAGGAGGAGTTGGCTACCTCCAGGTACACCTGCATGTAATTTATCAACTTCATTAATATGCTCACACTTGGAGACTCGGATACATGGAGTTAGGACCACACTTTGCAGAGGTGCCTTGGCGCCGCAGTGTGGCTTCTACATATTTTTGGCCAAAAGTTTGTGCAACTAAAACCTCTGATTTTAACGCATACTGTTGACAGGGCTACTTGTTTGGTTGCAGGCTGGCTGGCAGGTTGAGGCTGGGGAATATTTGTGTTTTGGTGTTTTGTATCCTCATAGTACCGAATCGCGTGCCGGAGTTGGCCCGCAGACCGGTACTTGGAGACCCAAAGTGGAGATTTTGGGCCCTGGTGTTAGCATTAATGAGGGAGCTTGGGGACACCACATCCCTTTAGGTAAGATAAGTCCTTCAGACTTTAGTTCTGTTTTAAGTAAAGGTGCAGCTAAGTTTAAAATATCAAAATATCTTTAACAAATGTAGCTAGTTGAAGTAGTTATCCAACAGTGTAGCTTTACCCCCATAATGGGTATTGGAATTCTAACAAACGCTCGTGCCTTCCTTATGGTGACCGGTCCTGTAGCTGCAGCTAACAACTCACCAACCTACCAATGACAACAGACAGACTTCAGATCCATCAATCTTCTTTTAAGTGGCTTAATTGACTTAGGAAAAATTAGGGGTAGAGGATACCAAAAAGCAGAAGAAAATATCCATCTTGACTTCTCCAAGAGTTCTGTAGGCCCAGACGGGTTACTTTGTTCCAGTATCTTAGAGCTCTGCCACAAGCCAGCTGAGATTCCTTAGGTTCTTTTGACCTCTTTAGGATTCTTTAGGCCTCTGCCACAGGCCAAGTTTGGATACTCTGGTCTCAGATGTGTAGCTAGAAGAACAAAACCTTTCTTGACTCTGACTTCCTCCCCCAGGCAGCAGTTTGGGAGGAAGGACTGGACCTTCCACACAGACATCTTTTCCAAAAAAAGCCTAGGAGGGAAGAACCCTTCTTCTTGCCAAGCCTCAACCCTCGAGTAAACCCCTCAGTGATTGGAAAAGGCACAATAAATATTAATAACCCCTGTGATGTTTGGGGAATTAGCTGGACCGCAGGGCACAGGCTTTCTCAGACAAACTGCATTTATTTTCCACAGCAGCAACAATAAACAGTCATTTCCTTCAGTACAGCAAAACAACTTAAAAGATTGCTTCCTTCCGCATAGAAATAATACACTGTACCGTTTGCTTCCTTCAGCACAGGAAAGAATAACAGCCTCACCGGCTTGGAGGGTTTCAGTCCACAAGGTTATCACACTCTTAACTTCAGAGTTTCTCTCTCTCAGCCCACAGGCGCCCAGTAAAGTTCAGCTGCTTCAAAGCACCAGTACTTCCATCTGCTCCACAGCCTTGTCTGCAAACATTAATCAGGGCTTCTCTCTCCCCCTCTGTCTCTAGCTTCCTATCCTTTTGAACACACTTCCTGCAGCAACTGTTAACCCATTTCTGTCCCTTAAAGGGACCACAACCCGAACAAAGGGAAATATACACTTCTCCCAGGACCCATCTTCTGGCGTCCTGTACACCTCATACAGTGAATCTTCTCACTCTAACTACTAGAGAACACAAAACATGGGGCTTTCAGGGTGCCAATACAAAAATGTTGAAAGATTAATTAACCTGTTATTTTTATTGAACATATGCTGTATATCCAGGGATGTCATATAACACTACAGGTAATAATAACTCTCCTTACTGTATAATCTAACTTTAAGTGATTACATGTTTGGATGAAATTAGCTGCCTTTATATATATATATATACATACACATATATATATATGGACTTTGTATAGGTGAGAGCACGAAAACACACGAGGCTGTAGGTCCTGTAGAAGTCATCTGAGAATATAAAGGACCACTTAGAGGCAACCTTTTCTTTCCAAGTCATGGTATGGAGGTTGCAAGAGTGAAAGTGTGCTAAGGCAAAGGAGGAGCTGGGGAGCCCCTGGGCTATGTGGGTAAGTGTGACATTTGCCTTAAACTGCTGAGACTGTAAATCCACAATGGTTCCAAGCAGCGTTTGTGACATCATATTGGCACTGTAAGTGTCAATTGTATCCAGGATATCATGTTTGGCCACCTGAAAAGATCCTTAGAAATGGAAAAAAAAAAGAGAATAGGTAATATAATTACATATTGTCACTCAGTAGAAGCAGCTTCTCCAGAAAATGACATTTGAAAAGGAAAGTTAATTTAGCATGCATGTTAGTTAATTTAGACTTGAAGACTAGCCATATAAACAGCTCAGTAGCTCTGTGTGTGATCAATACTCTGGATAATTTGTGGACACAACACAGGGATGAAGAAACACTCATATGATATTACATTAGCTTTTTCTGACTTCATCCCTAGAGTTTTCCAGTGGAATATCTGAACAAGGAGCATGATGCTAATAATAATACTTTAGAGCAGAACTGTCACTTTCATAAAAGGCTTTATTAACAGAAATTTTATTTTTATTAAAATTAACAGTGAACCTTATTGTTCAGTATGCAGAGGACACATTACTGCATAGTAGTTAATGTACTGCCTCATTTTTAAAGCTTATCATATTCAGTACAACCAGAGTTCTTTAGACCTAATTACGAATTGTCTGTAATTACAGAGAACAGATACAATCCAGACAATATTATATATTTGCAGAAAATTAAATCTTACATTTACAAAAGGAAGGTTTTTATGGTAAGATTTGTCATCTTTGAATACATTGAAGAATGTTCCCAGCACTTCTGGCCACTGTATCACTCTGCTGAAAGTCTGTAACCTAAATTGAAATTGTTATAAGTGCTTAGGTAAAGGGAGGTAGCTTTTTTGGCACATATCCCTTTGTCTCCTAAATAAACAGTTTGTTGCTATTTGGAATATTATTATTATACAGGATTTATATAGCGCCAACAGATGGTACAGCGCTTTACAATATAAGGAAGACATTACAATCCCAATACAATTCAAGACAAGATGGTAAGGAGGGCCCTGCCCGTGAGGGCTTACAATATAAAAGGGAGAGGCAAGTGATACATGAGGAGGTAGCTGTGTGGGATGAATTGTTTGAGAACGTGATGCTTGAGTGGTTAGTTTGAGCTGGGTGTAACGAGCCCCTTGCTCGCTCGGTCCACTCTCCCGGCACTCCTTAGATTTCGGACCGCAGCGTCTGATATTTTGGACATCCGATAATTTGGGATTCGAACTACAGCTCTGTACCGTTCGTATCCAGTGGGAATAGCTCACAACAAACACCAGGCAGGCTGCATGTAAGTTCAAACAGGAATCTCGTTTATTGGATGCACACACACACTTATATAAAACAACAGTTTGAAGGTGGCCCAACCGACCACCTTCCTATTGGTCAACTGCAAACTATCCTCCAGTCCTCACCTAGGTCCTCTCCGCCATGCAAATGAGGACTCGAAACAGGCAAATAGGGATTGGTCCATGGTCTCTAGGAAGGAGGCTAGCCCTCAGGCTCCTCCAGCAGCCCCAGTGACGGTTCAGTCCGTCACATTGGGTATACCTGGTATCAGCATAGTTTGAACATTTATAAAAAAAGGAAACAACAAATGGACCAGTTGAATAGGTAAATGTGATCACAAAACAAATGAAAATATTCACGCTGATTATTCAATCAGCAAATAAATCTTATGAGAAGAAATAAACTTTGGAATCTGTGCCCCCAAAAAATGTGAGCCAGAGGACAAAGGACTATTCTTAAATATTGCTTGTAGTTTCCATGGAGTTGATATTTGCCCCATTATTGACTTACTATGTCTTTTTCTGCACTCCACTGTGTCCATGTGTGGTGGCCATCTTGGTAGAGGCAGGGCTTTGCTTCCTCATATCAGAGCCTCCAGTAAAGAGAACAATGTGCAGCACGGTGGTGACATCCCCAAATCTCACTCCAAATCCCCTGAGCCTAGCAGTCAAAGGCAGCAGCACCTTAGATCTCACACTGCAGATATAAAACAATGAGGTTGTAGACACAGGAGTGCCTTGGCGCATTCCCATACCAGGAAGTGCACTGGTATTTGCACGAGGATTTCAGAACAAAAATATTTTTTTCATGTTACAGCTTAATTAAAGTTTCTAAATGCTTTCTGTAGCATAGCAAATCTTCAGTTTTTGATTTCAGGTCCATTTTGAAATGCAAGGCTCACAAGCAGAACCATGAAGTGCAGTTAAAGCAAATGTCGGCATACCAAAAAATATGGACAATTTTGGTACACATAGATAGGTGTATTTTTGTGGCCTGATCACCAAACTGAGGTCATCATGGCACTTTTTGTAGGATGTGCCCACTTGAAAGGACGTTTTGGCATTCACAGAAATACTATGTTCTTTGTGATGAAAAGATTGAAAGAATAAGACAATTCTAATGGCTAAAGCAGGTGGATGAAGCTCTGAACTCAAAGTGCAGAGGTGTTGCTGCTGAAAAATTCAAGAGTTGGTGTATTAACCAGCCACCAGCTGGTTGCCATGGCGCCCTGTGCGGCCGCACGGCTCGCACACCCCTAAGGCCGGCCCTGCCAGCTAGTATCTTCTCAAAAATTAATTGGTTTTTGGTGACTTTGATCTTCATCCAAAGTACTTAAAGATATATGCACTATATTGCTTATACTATACTTTGCAGCTATGCCTTTTGTTTTATTGTAATATTGCTTTGTGAGCTGCACAATGCTAGAATTTATGAAAGAGAACTGAAGATTAAAAGCAACACTCCACTGGTAAAAGTTCTGAATACATTTTATTTGTGTTCAATGATGTGAGCCATTACGGTTTGGGGGCATAAGGGTCCCCCTTCATCAGGGCTGAAAAAACAGAGGATTAGGATCTGGACTGGGCTGAGGTTTCAGTAAAACCAATGGTTGCTATGGACTTTTGTAACGTCTGTAAGAGATTATACAAACGCTTGCTGATAGGAAGAGAAAGCAGAAATAAAGGGAGATGACCTCATCACTGTGCTGCTTCTTCTTTCGCCTTTCGAGGAAGTTAAATTGGATTTAATAATGCTGGTGTCATGTACCTGGAAGGAGTCTGAGTGGACGAGAGTCATCTTCCTTGCCTCTCCAGTCCCAGAACCCCTGGATGGCTGGACAGGTGTGTGGCGACCAGGAATGGTACGAATGTCAGAAGATGACATGATTGCCAGGTAGAACAGTCTCTGTGATGCTGACAAGCCTTGAGCAGGATACAGACCCTCAAGAGGAACTCTGGAAGCTCTAATAAGTTCCGTGGTCGATACAAGCCGATTCATTAGCAGGTGGGCAGAGCAATGGCATTAGCCAGCAACAAAGACAAAAGTCAGGAACAGGCCAAGGTCGCGAACGTGCGTGTGATGCAGTACCAAATGACAGGCAGGAGATGTGGTCAAAAACTCGCCGGGGTCACAGGAACACAGAAGATCAGTGGAAGGTTGAGACAAGCCAGGTTGGGAACAAAGGATCAGAATCAGAACACAGAAATTCAGGAGTATAGATAGCTGACAATCACACAGCATTGGAGGTCTGGACGTCATAGCTTAAATAGCCCGTAAGGCACCAAGGTTCAAATTACCTGCATGCAAACGGCGATGCGCACGTGTCCATACGATGATGCATGGCTCTATGAGCAAAACCAGGCATATGTGCATGTGCAGACACTTGCACCCAAATACTGGTTCTGGCACCCCGAGCTGGTCCTTAGACTGGAGACATCTAGCGGCAGAAAAAAAGTACTGCAGGGGGGAATCTCTGGATTGCAAGTGAATGTTGCAGCAAAAAATGGTTTTGCTATTTTATCTTTTAATGGGCTTTGCATTTTTATCCTGTTTTTTTGGCTGCAGTACTATTTTTTCAACTTTTTAAATCAAATAAAACAGAAGAAGAAAGTGGGGCTTTTTAGGCACCAATTGACAAAAACCAAGAAATTGCAACATAATACACCAAAAGTTATTTATTATACTGTGGCAGCAGATAAGATTGCTAAATATATTCAAATAATTCATGTTTTATTATGAGGCCTTTGACCCCCTCGCTCTTTCTTGCATTTCAACCACACATGCAAAAAGAGCATCTGTGTGTAAAAGGCCGTCTGACTTTTGTCCTATAATGTAATTTTGAAACTAAAAATGCTGATGACAGTATTTTGCGACTGACCCCCTCCTTCTTGTCAGAAGACTGTGACAATAGTAGTCACAAGATGTGACCACAGTTGATAACGGATATGAACCATAAATGGTAAAAATGCAAATGCTGCTTGCTGATTGGCTTAGAGCTGTAAAGGAAATATGTGTGTTAGAAATATGTAATGTGACGTCATTGTTGTTATATATATGTAGTGACCGCCCTTAAAGGGCCACTCAGGAATTGGAGACGGTAGTCACCTGAGTCCTCTGCAGAGAATAAAGAAGATTTGTATTCCTGAAGTCTGTGTCCGGAGTCCATTGCTGGTTTCCCAAAAGCTGTTTCCCGCTACAATACAAAAGTTAAAAATATTGAAAAACATAATTAATATGTGCACACAAGGAAAACAAACTGATCTCCAAATGAACTATTCCAGAATTACAATATGAGGCTCGGCAATCATAATTGGTATGACATGTTCTTGTGATCATACAGCACTCAAATGCTTCTTCTTGTGTCAGGAATAGTGATTCGCAATGCGTTTCATGCTCCAAGCGCTCCTCAGGAGATAGAGGATATCTAAATAATCATATATTAAGTGAGTATACCCAAAAGGATAACATCCACCCACCTTAATAAATACCAGTAATATCACCTACTGGTCTGGAGAGTAATCCATGCGCGCCCGACCGAACCAGCAGGGCAGGAGCCCAAGATCGAAGCGTGCCCGAGGACATGGGAGATCCCCCAAGGGGTGATGGGGAAAAGGTGACAGACGGACAGACACCTAAAACTAAGCAAAAAGGAGGGGAGATAAGTCACTACGACTCCGACCCCGAAATAACTAAAAACTTGCATTGCCTAAAGAGTTCCATGGCAACAAATATATTTAATGTATCATGGAAAAGAAACTCTAATGAATGATTGTAGCCTGCCATGGAGTTTAATGCAAACTGGATTGGAATAGTTCATTTGGAGATAAGTTTTCCTTTCCTCGTGTGCATATATAAATTATGTTTTAAAATATTTTTTTTACTTTTGTATAATACAGAACTTTTGTTGTAATATGTTGCAATGTCTTGGTTTTTGTCACATGGTGCCTAAAAAGTCCCACTTTCTTCTTATGTTTTTTTTTTTTCACATCTGAATTTTTATTAGAGATCATGGTAATAACAGCAATACAGAAATGTACATCATACAATATTTGTACATAGGTGTTCATTACTCTCCATTTTTCCTTTTAACGTATAAGATGGATTGTAGCAGGCTCTAGAAGGGTACTATAGATGTGTCAAGCGTGGGTACCTCCGTGCACTCACAGGTGATGGCTTGGCATAGTTGCGAGTGTGGTTTCTTTTGGGAGGTCGTGGTCAGTTGTTTTGGTGAGGTCAAATTAGTCCCCATGTGTGTGCACGGAGGAAGCCACATCGTTAAGGCGAGCCGCCATGCATCCAGAGATGTGCTTTGATGAGATGCTGCTAGAGATAAGAGGATCAGGAGGGGAGGTAGGGAAGAAAGATAGAGTAGATAGGATAGGGGGGGAAGAGTATGAGGAGGTGTCAGGTGGGAGCTCTGAGGTCGTTCACTATGTTAGGTAACAATATGCGTGTTTGTTCAGATTAGGAAGAGTTGTCGGTGGGCGTCGGATGGTGCAGGAGCCTCCGACCAACATGACCATCTCTTTTCAAACTTGGACATGGTGAGCTCAAGCTGGGACGTCTTCTTCTCATGCGACATTATCCAGTTAACATGCCTCTTAACGTTGGAGACACTCAATTTGTCAGTCAGCCATGCTTTCGCTATTTCCCGTTTTGCAGATGTTAAAATGTGGAGGGACAACTTAAAGGCTGCCTTGGGGAGGCCCCTAGGTTTGCAGTTAAGTAGCGCAAACTTTGGGTCCTTTTCGATGGTCACTTGTAGTAGGGAAGTGAGTAACGAGAAAATTTGGTCCCAAAATCTGGACGCAGTCGGGCACTGCCACCATGTGTGGAAATAGGTACCCGGCTCTGAGCAGCCCCGGAAGCAGAGTGGTGAGGCAGACGGGTTGTATTTGGCTACCCTCATGGGTACCAAGTACCAACGTGTCATAACCTTATAATTTATCTCCAGCATGCTGGAACATCTCGAGCTAGATTTTGTGTTCAGCCAGGAATTTTGCCACATGACGTCATCAAGAGGAGATCCCAAATCTCGTTCCCACTGGGATATGTAAGAGGGTTTGCGTGTAATTGTACTCGATAGTAATGCTGAATAAATGGCCGTGATGGCGCCAGGTGTATGGGGGTTATCTCTGCATATCTTTTCAAACGGACTCAGGGTGTCGGATAATGGGCATCTTTGTGTGTGGTGAAGGAAGAAGTTTTTAATCTGGAGGTAGCGGAATACCTCCTTGGGGGGGGGGAGCATAATGTTCTTGCAGGTATGGGAAGGATTTCATCCCCGTCTTTGTTTGAAGTTTCCAGGAGTGTGTGAGGCCTTTATCCATCCATGCTGTAAATCGGGAGGGGTTGGGATGTGCTGGTGGAAAGTCGGGGTTGTGGAGGAACGAAAGTAGTGGTAGGTGTGGGGAAGTCAGGTCTGTGGATCGGTTGATAGAGTCCCACAACCGGAGTGAAAAGTAGGTGACAGGGTTAGTTATAGTTGGTCTGCGTCTGGGGGTTTCTTCTTATGTTTTATTGGATATGATATACTAGGGGTGTGGCACCTTATATTCAGGACCTGGTTACGATAATTTGATGCAATTCAACTTTTGAAATGTTTCTTTATACTTTTATTTGTTTCTTTCTAGGTAAACATTGAGTACACCTTAAAAGAAATAAAGTCAGCTTTGTAAATAAAGAATGCCATCTCAATGACATATCAACAAAGTCATCCATCCTAATGTCATCATCAGTAGTCCTGGGGTGTGACATGTGTTTGTTGATAAACAAAGCCATGTCACAAAGCACTGGGGTATGACATGGCTTTGTGAAAAACAATGTCATATCAAAACACTTCACCTAGCACGTGGAAAATTATAGGCTAATTTCAATGACATTCTGGTGAAGATATAATAGGTAATTTTGCTACGAATTTGAGTTTGCTCATCCCTAGTTCTTGTGCACAGTGTGAAGAAAATTTCTACCTCCCATAGCCATATATCAAATGCAAAATACATATAAGCAGTTTAGAAAAATGCAAGCAACAATTTTAAAAGTCTTCTTCTGTTTTCTTCAAACTTTGAAGTTTACGTTCACATTTTGATCTCTAAGTGGTTCCAACAATACACTGTGATGCTTAACAGTAGTTTTTTTTAATAGACATAATTCCCATTGTTTAATACATCTATTATCGCCTCCAAGGCACAGCACTGACCTTTTGCTATTATGATAGGATTTCGAACACCTTCTGAGCTGCCTGCCATTGTTACAGGAAAATACTTAGCATTATTGACTAACATAATGATACTGTAGCAATAATTGGTTTGTGTATGTGACCTTGTGATGAGGGAAAACAATCAACGTTTTCACTTAAAACTCAGATTCTTTGTTGTCCCAGATAACACTGCAAAATCAGCAGAACATTATATAAATGTAAAAAGAAGCTGTCACCCAAGATGTTTTGTGTATCACTGTGGAAACAGAGAGAAAAAAGCATTACAAGTCATATGAGGCTTAAGAACTGGATCACTTTTATGTCCACATTTGGCTTTTCTATCTTTTCTTCTTTCCTTAGAAGACCGTAGTCTGCAAACCAATAGCTGTGACCTATTATAAAACAATCATAATCATATGTAACTAAACCCAAATACAGTATCAGTTTTTGTTTTCTTTTTGGGATAACGTTTTCACATAAATTAATAAAACCTAACCATTGTAAGCACACCTGTCAATGATAAATGGTTTGTCTCAACCGTCAAACTGCCACTTTTGCTGGACAGCTTGGTCTGTTAAAGGACAATGGAAAATAACAGACTTACTGGCTGGATCACCAAGTGAAAATACAGGACAGAAAGCAAAAAAAAAAAAAAGGATTGGAAAACTCTAATATATACATTTTTTTGATTTTGAGTTTACATACACATTCAAGGTTTTGGGGAAAATTGAGGCTTAAAAGGGAAAAAAGCAGTTTAATTTGAAGCAAAGGCCCTGTCAACATAAAATAAAAACCAGTATACACCCAAATTAAATGTATACCCCAAAACACCACACCTGAAGGGGGATTGCTTAAAGCAACAACAAAAAATTGCTCTGAAATTAGAGAAGCTGACCTAGATCTCTGATTAGCTGTATTCTGTGGCCAAAAGCCAGAAAGTTCCCAGGTATGCTGGTGGCGGAATATTCAAGAAGGAGCAAGAGTAGAGCAGACAAACAATGAGTCAAACCAGGGAGATGCAGGTCACCAGGTAAATCTACCTCTCCAGCAAGGACAGCAGTAACAGCACATAGGTGAGATCACACAATCTCACTTCAAATCCAATGGGACTAGTGGGCAGAGGCAGCAGTGCTTTACATGCTCTGACTGCAGATATGAGGATCAATGCACAGGAGTGTCTGGGCACAGGAAGTATTTTTTTTTAGGTGGAATTCAAGACAAAAGGTAAATATTTCAGAATTCTGCTAGGCAAAATTACCATTTCTAGACTCCCTGAGGCAAAGCATATGCACAAATACCATCTCTAGTTCCCTATAAGATAGCAAACCTTTAATTTTTGAATTCATGTCCTCTTTAAGTAGTATACACTAAAATCTTTGCAAACAGACTGCCAAGGTAAGTGTTGTTGTTAAAATAAAGAAATCACCATAATGGTAGTTTAGACCATTAATCAATATTATTACTATGCTAGTTCAGAGGAAGGATCAGCCTGACAGGCTAGTTGAAATTTATAATGAAAGAATATGGATAAATATCAATATATATATATTTTCTAGAGAACCTCTAAGGACTCTAGGGAAAAACGTCAATGATCTTCAATCAATCTTGTTTCCAGGTAGAATGTTCTCTTTGCATACATTTGTGGCTTGGTTTTAATAAGTGAGCTTCTGTTCTTTTGTTCTGGGCTATATCTTGACATTACATGACTCCTAGGGGATATAAATAAATGGAATGATGGAAAGAATATAGTACCCTTGAAATAAGGATCTCAGTCTTCAAAAACAAGCCTTCAAATTTTAAATCTAAAAAAATTAATAATGACCTACAGTGGAAAATTAATGCACAGTATTAAGGGATGGCTCCAGAGAAATATAAAATAACATATTTTAGTTGACTCAGTGTACTTTAGTCTTTTTTCATTTCAGCTACAGTAATTATCTGAAATTGACCTCATGTTCAGTTGCTATTCAATAACTTAAGCTTGAAAACAGACTTGCAGTGAGAGTATCTGTTATGCAAGCCAAGAGAAGGGGGGTGCTTCAGTGGACTAACAAAAGAAGTACATACTGTACATCACAAGGAGCCTGTTGGAGTGGTTGAGGTGGGAGTGCTTTCTTAGCTAGTTTTAGTTGGGTTTTCCAGCATTCCGGGTCTGACCACTGATGTTTTCAACAGGTATAGACACCTGCACACTCCCCAACCCTCCATAGATGGTGCCCACTTCGCTGTAGTTAGGTTGAAAAAAGACACAGGTCCCTTTAAGTTCAACCAGAAGACAAAAGCAAAATTTAAAAAAACTTGCATCTTCAGAATCTCGAAACCTGCAATTGATCCAGAGGAATAGAAAAAAAAAAAACTTATAAGGCATTATTCAGTTTTCTCTAATAGGGAAACATTCCTTGCTGGTCCCCAAAGGCAATTGGATAGTCCTTGGATCAATACTCTACAGTGTTATTTCTTTTAAATATTAATACCCAGTTATATTTTGTGGATTTAACAGCACACCAAGCCCTTCTTTATTGAGGCATTCTGCAGAACACAGAAGGTGACCAACATACAATTTAAAATGGAGAACCTGTCCCAAAAAAATTAAATCAAGTCAGCTATGATACTTTGATACTGTTCCCAAATATGCGTTTCAAATATGCAGTTCAATGTTTGACTGGAGTTGTCCTCTAATATCAGCAATAAATTAAAATGTTATGTACCACCCCCCTGACCTCTAGGAACATGTGGGGGGTTTATGAAGCAGGGATGGCTGACATTTCACCTCAGGGATGAGTCCTTAGCCGTTTGTGGGATGTGAATATAAAGTTGGACACCAGTCCCTTAAAGGCTTTTTAAAGGTTTTATTCCATAAGCAACGCAATGGGAAAGCAGGTAAAGGGCTACAGACATCTAGGACAGTGTAAAGCTCCAGACTCACCAGCCACCTCCCAGCTTCACAGTCCAGAGGGCCTTTAAACTGGTGACAGTAACACTGTGTATTGTAGAACCTTTGCTGGCCAGTAGACATAGCACAGAATTCCCTGGGCGAGACATCCGACTTCCTGCGTGGTCCAAGCCTATCCTGGCTTCTCTGGCACCTCCAGCAGACGATGTTCCTCCCTGGTTCTCCATCCCCAGAACAGATTCAGACCCCGACTGGGACAATACCTGGCCACCTGCAGGCTGCGGACCTGGTTAGACAGCAACACAAATCACGCACCCTCCACAGGTAGGAGGGCGGGGGTGAAAAAGACTCTCACCCTGAATATTTTTTTTCTTCCCAGCATGCACCACTGGCTATGAATTTCCTAGTGATTGGCTAGGGAGACACACATCCTCTGCTCTGTGGCAAGGTCACACCAAACACCAGGCAGATGCAAACAATAACAGAGAGATTAGGAGAAACCAAATGAACACAGACTATCAAAACAGCTTAGACTGTATATAGTCTAGCAGAATAAATTAAAGGGGCTACAGTCACAGCAGCTTACAATAAAAAAATTTACATTAAATATTTCGTTCTGAAGGCAGATGTTTTTGTTAAAAAGAATGGCTTGGCGGCAGGGTCTCTTCAAGTTATATTTAGAGTAATTATCAGCTTTCTTTTTTTTTATTGGAAGCTATGACAGGTTTTGATTTGACCATAATCTATAATGAAACCTATCTGCATTGTGACCATACTGCTGTGGGATATTATAAACAGTTCTTCTCTCAAGCAGCTTGGAAATTAAGGCTCACTGTGAGTATTTGCCATTCAGTAAGGTAAGTAGCTGACCTATCACTTATTTGTATAACAATTAGAATTCAAACTCCACTTTTTTTGCAAACTAATTTTAACACACAAGGACAGCTGTAGACAGCTAATTACTTGACTACAGTTTCACTGTTTTCGTGAACTGCTCTGTGGGATGTCAGAATATTTAATTCAGGATGTTAAAAAGATTCCAAAATGTCACAATAATTATATCACAGCAGGCAATTAAAACACTGGAAAATGCCAACTGACTGAGTGTGTTCCTTGTTATTTGAGGAACTAATGAGTGACTGACACACAAAAAGGAAGCACAGATCATGAGCGGTGTAGGGATGAAATTTGCTGGACGCAAACACGAGGCTTTCCGCTGCTTTCCAATGTACAGAAGTAAATTAATCTGAAGTTCAGTCCTGTTGACTATTTCCCAGAACTCAAGGAAAATAACAACTAATTGATGTTTAATAAAGCATCTTCAAGCCACTAGCTCTATCATCCAGTACACTGCTGTTGCTATTCAGGAAACAGGCTGCATTCTAAGCCGTTTGTGATGGTATTGTGCAGGCAGCTATCACAGGGAAACACACATAAACATCAAATATTGTCATACAAATCAAGGCCAGCTTATGCTGTAGTTCGGTGTGAAATATGCAGCCTGCATGCATATATAAAGGGAGCATTTGATGGGGTCCTGGTACATATCATTAACCTGACATGGGTCCTCTAACAGATAAATATTAATAGAAATGATAGGGATGAGCTCAATTTGGACTGAACCTAATCTGAAGCTCAGCTCCTCCATAACGAATGAGACCACCCACTCAATTAGCTGTGGGCCAGGGCATTCCTGGCAGCTGCACATAAACAAAGAGAGTAGATGCCTGTGCTGAAATCATTGACCTTATATGGCCACAGGGCCATATTCGTTGTTATTGACCGAATATAGCCCTGTGGCCATATAAGGTCAATGATGTCACAGCATCCTGCCCCCTTGCTTTTTATTGGATCTGGCTTCCATGTATACATATGGAACAGGCACATACACAGTGGCAAAGAATTTAGGTCAGGGTACGTGTCAGGATGGCATATAAAGAATTATGGTCTTCCCTTAAAATGCTGTGCCATGAGGGAGGTTATGTTCACATAATTGCAATACAAACCTCTAAAATAATCACTAGACATGTAAATTTAATTTTGTTTTGAATGGATATCTGAATGAATTTCATTAAATTCAGACATTCTGATGCGTCCATATACGAACTAATCTGAATGTTTATTTAACAAAAATTCGGATCATGTGAATTTCGTTCGAAATGAAATGAAATCGGACATATGACGGTTCTCCGGCCAATGAGATTGGGGTTTTTTCGAACTGACCCGAAATCCGAATAAAGAGCTGAATTAAATTTTGGATCCGATATCCGAAAAATGAAAGAAATAAAAATCTGAACTAATCCGAATGAAAACAAACTTTGTGTGGGGTTACATGTTCAATAACCACATTTGTGTATTTCTTTAACGAAGTATAAAACTATAGACTACCCTAGGGGGGGCGATCTTGGCACTCCAGCTGTACAAATCTCATGAGGCATTGCAAGACTCTGACAGCCACAGGTATGCCACCCAGAGGATGAAGCTTGATGGGATTTGTAATTTCCCCAAGGAATGCCAAGGTTGCCTACCCCTGGATTTAACTATTAATTTACTTTGACTGTCTTGCCATACAGATATATGGATAAAAACCAATAGCTTTGGGCAGGCGAGTAGTGTCTTCTGTATGTATTTCACCATTTCATTTTCAATTTGATTTAGACTTTCTAGTTTACATGTAAGTTTAGTTCCATTCCAAATTGAAATTCGGATGAATTTCCCTAAATTCGGACATTCAGATGCATCTGTATGTCCAAATTCGAATTTATCTGAATTTCGGATGGACTAACATTTCCGAATTCGAATGCTTCTGAATTCGAGCAAATCCAAATAGTTTTTTTCCGCACTTTCAAATTTCCAATTCTATTTACCAGTACCGACTAAGATGACTTGTATGAACTAAGATGACTTGTATGAACTAGGAGGACCAGTACGGCCTAAGAGGACCCGTACGCAGTAAGAGGAGCAGTACGGACTAAGAGGGCCAGTACGGACAAAGAGGACCGGTACGGACTAAGAGGACCAGTATTGACTAAGAAGTAGGGATGCACAGATACGTTTCAAGTAGTGCAGTGCAGATACTTGGCATTTTCATGAGAACTACCAGGGTTCCAGCGGTTGCAGCTGGGACCTGGCTTTGGTGCTCCACCACTGTCCTGAAATCATTAGTCTGTATTGTTTTAGAAAAACTGTCACATCACAATAAACAAAAATGTATCAGTACTCATACTTGCAAGTACTCGGCAAGTACCAGTACTCGTACTCGCAAAACTGGTATCTGTGCATCCCTTTATTTATATTTATAAAAACAAAATCATACATTAAAACAGAGATGTACAAATCCCAGGAGCTCCGTGTGCTCCTTACAAATGACAGCTGACTCCTAACTTCTGAATTTTTCTCTAGTCTAGTCTTGGAGCTCAAAAGTATCGGTTCATGTACTCGTACTTGTACCGAGTACTGTACTTGGTATCTGTGCAACCCTACTAAGAAGGCCAGTAATAATTCAGACATTGTGGTCAATGACATCTGGTCATTCAATACAGAATAAAATGACCACTACGGACTAAGAAGGCCAGAGCAGTATGGACTAAGAAGGCCAGAGCAGTACGGACTAAGAAGGCCAGAGCAGTACGGACTAAGAGGACCAGTACGGACTAAGAGGACCAGTAAGGACTAAGAGGACCAGTACGGACTAAGAGGACCGGTACGGACTAAGAGGACCAGTATTAATTCAGACATTCTGGTCAATGACATCTGGTCATTCAATACAGAATAAAATGACCAGTACGGCTAAGAGGGCCAGTATGGACTAAGAGGGCCAGTATGGACAAAGAGGGCCAGTATGGACTAAGAGGACCAGTACGGACTAAGAGGGCCAGTACCGACTAAGAGGGCCAGTACAGACTAAGAGGGCCAGTACGGACTAAGAAGGCCAGAGCAGTACGGACTAAGAGGGCCAGTATTGACTAAGAAGGCCAGTATTAATTCAGACATTCTGGTCAATGACATCTGGTCATTCAATACAGAATAAAATGACCAGTACGGACTAAGAGGACCAGTACGGACTAAGAAGGCCAGAGCAGTACGGACTAAGAGGACCAGTACGGCCTAAGAGGACCAGTACGGCCTAAGAGGACCAGTACGGCCTAAGAGGACCAGTACGGCCTAAGAGGACCAGTACGGCCTAAGAGGACCAGTACGGCCTAAGAGGACCAGTACGGCCTAAGAGGACCAGTACGGCCTAAGAGGACCAGTACGGCCTAAGAGGACCAGTACGGCCTAAGAGGACCAGTACGGCCTAAGAGGACCAGTACGGCCTAAGAGGACCAGTACGGACTAAGAGGACCAGTTCGGACTAAGAAGGCCAGAGCAGTACGGACTAAGAGGACCAGTACGGACTAAGAGGACCAGTTCGGACTAAGAAGGCCAGAGCAGTATGGACTAAGAGGACCAGTACGGCCTAAGAGGACCAGTACGGCCTAAGAGGACCAGTACAGACTAAGAGGACCAGTACGGCCTAAGATCACCAGTACGGACTAAGAGGACCAGAACAGAATAAAATGACCAGTACGGGCTAAGAGGACCAGTACGGACTAAGAGGGCCAGTACGGACTAAGAAGGCCAGAGCAGTACGGACTAAGAGGACCAGTACGGCCTAAGAGGACCAGTACGGCCTAAGAGGACCAGTACGGCCTAAGAGGACCAGTACGGCCTAAGAGGACCAGTACGGCCTAAGAGGACCAGTACGGCCTAAGAGGACCAGTACGGCCTAAGAGGACCAGTACGGCCTAAGAGGACCAGTACGGACTAAGAGGACCAGTACAGAATAAAATGACCAGTACGGGCTAAGAGAGGCCAGTACGGACTAAGAGAGGCCAGTACGGACTAAGAGGGCCAGTACGGACTAAAGGGACTAGTACGGACTAAGAGAGGCCAGTACGGACTAAGAGGGCCAGTACGGACTAAAGGGACTAGTACGGACTAAGAGAGGCCAGTACGGACTAAGAGGGCCAGTACGGACTAAAGGGACTAGTACGGACTAAGATGACCAGTATATATTAAAATGACTAGTATGGACTAAGATGACCAGTACCGACTAAGAGGACCAGCATGAACTAAGAGGACAAGTATGGATTAAGACGACCAGTACAGATTAAAATGACCACTATGGACTAAGAGGACTAGTACGGACTACGATGATCCAAATTGATCCAAACCGAAAACAAAAAATTCAGATCAATCCAAATCGAAAAACAAAATATTTGGATCGAACCGAAAAACAAAAAATTTGAATTGATCCGAATTCCGAATAACGAACCAAATCCAATTTCTAAACCAAAATCCCCCCCCCCCCACAAAAAAAATTGAATCAATCCGAAACAAAACAAATAATTTTTGTGAGCCTTTACATGTCTACTTTCTAGATAAAAGCCCTCATGGGCAGGGCTCTCTTTACCATCTTGTCTTAAATTGTATTGTCTTCCTTATATTGTATACCGCTGAGCAAACTGTTGGCGCTATATAAATCTTGTATTATTATAATAATAATAATAACCTCATACTAAACAAAACATGCAGTAAAAGGACATGGCACACAAATGATCATAAAAGTAAGTCTAAATTATAATTTCACTTGCAGCAAACAAGAGAAAACTACCCAAATAAGAGAATAATGGAAAACACGCTACACTAGTAATCACCATTATATAAACACCTCTGATATGACATCATGTGACATTGTGTTATACTTTCTTATGGGGATAATACCTAATAAGGAAGAATACGGCTTTTTTTCTTTAACTACTTACATCTCAGAGGTTCTTGTAAACCTCTGCATCTTTAGAAGTGGGATCTCCATTTGCTCACATCAGCCTAACTAGGCTTACAAATAGAAAGAAAACCGTATGTGTTCCCTGTGGGACAGAATTTTTATTCTACATAACTGCTCATTGCAGCCTAGGCAAAGGGTTAATAGTAATGACTTGAGGAAGTTGTATGACATTCAAGAGATAGCAACTAAAATGGGGCAATGATAAATAATCATCTAAAAGAAATGGCATTTATTCTTCCTGCTTGTGAAGAACTGCCCTTCACTACCCAACAATTGATGATACAGTGGTCACCCCCAATGCAGACATTGACCAGAATATGTAGTGTGCTTTCTTACATTAGGTATAAAGACTTTTCAATTGCACTGAAGGTTCATAAAGGGAAGTTGACTTAATAAGGAAGGAAATGGCTTAGTGAGGTCTGCCAGGTCACTAATTAGCCACACAATGAAAAGTACTTCATATTAAACTTGCAATCAAATGAGAGCAGCAGGTTATTATAACGTCTTCTTAATTTTAATAGCTGCAGTTTCATAATTAATGGCATTTTAACAGCATTTCAATGGCAACTGGAAATGCAACTGAGACAACATGATGCATTTATGGTGCCTGCTGGTATATTTAAAGGCATAAAAGAAATTAAATGACAAATAGCGATAAAAATATTCGTAATAGTGTTACAGAGAAAACCCAAAACACAGAGAAGCCAGTTTACTTATTTTTTACTCTGATTTTGAATTAGAACGAAAACCTGTTGTTACACTTTTGCAAGATTCAAAATAATAACATAAAAAATTAGAATTAGGTGCAAAATCCATCACCAAATATGTTTACATGTAACAATATTTCTACTCATGTGACCTATGCCATGGAGCAGGTCACAAGGCCAAAATAAGGCCTAGCACACATTTGTGAGTCTTCCATTACCCACTGTTTTTTACGTGATACTGTAGCCGCTGCTAGATTGCTATTCTCTTTAAATAAAGACTGGCTGCAGAAACACCGCAGGTCTGAACTAGAACTGATATCTTCATGACAGACAGCTAAAAAAAAAACTTGTGTGATTCCTCATTGGCTGTCTCTACCTGGGTGAGCCCACCCCTAACAACTGCAATGGAGAGAGACCTGACTGGACAGTACTACTAAGTACTAAAGATGCTTGTCATGAAGGGGTGAATAGTTGTGAGACTGCAGAAGTCATTAAAAGTTGCATTTTTAGTTGCATTTGGGGAAACCACTTGAACATGTGTTGTGTTGATCTATTTCAATTACTTTTGTTTGATTTGTTCATTGCAAACAGCAGAAAGCCTGTAATAAACCAACGTCTGCAAATAAGCCTGATTTGCAATGGGGGTTGAATAATTTTGATTGCAATTGTAATGCAAAGTTGTTTAGGTGCACACTGTTCTTGGACTTCTTGTTTATTTCAAACGATGCATGTTGTGAACAAAAGGCAGCTCCGAGAACAGATGATCAGTAACAACTAAAAGCTGTGCTTTGAGTACACCAAACCTAAAATAAAAGTCCAATCAACACAGGATAAAAACATTATGACCCAAGCTTTACCTATTCTTTTTACTACAGCAGCTTTCAAAACACTGACCGTAAATGTTTTTGGCCAAGTTAGGGCTTGCTCACACCTAATCCAGTGCGATCCAGCATGGTTAGTGGCTGGAATGCACTGAATCTCATAGAGCAAGCTTCTCCGCGTTCTGGGGTGGGAGGGGGAATGATTGTGCATTCAAGTCAATGGCACCACAGCCACGTCCCTGGCCCCGCACCAGATGCATGGTAGAGCAATTCCTACAGTCCAGTGCGATCGCAAAAAAATAGTGCATGCAAAGGCGGGTTTAATAAACAAAGTAAATATTCTAATTACGATGGACTAAAGGTATCTTGGTGGCTGACAAAGATCAGGGTGAAAAAGAGTCTAGAGAATTTAAATGTGAATAAGTCTTCAGGTCCAGATGGTTTACACCCACGAGTCCTCAAAGTACTAGGTTATAGCAAGGCCGTGGTTCCTAATTTTAAAGACAATTTAATGACTGGAATAGTACCGACTGATTGGTGGAAAACAAATGCGGTACCAATATACAAAAATGGGTCAAGATGTACACCAGGTAACTATAGACCTGTCAGTCTTTCATCAATAGTATGCGATGTATCTGAGGGAATGGAAACAGATTATATTCAAAAGTTTGCCTGCAATAATTATATCATAAGATACAACCTGCATGGATTCATGAAAGACCCTTCTTGTCAGGCCAACCTATTATCATTCTATGAGGAAGTGAGTAGTAATTTACACAGAGGAAGACCAGTTGATGTAGTTTTCCTGGCCCTTGCTAAAGTGTTTGATAAACTACTCTACAAGCATTTAATTAACAAATTAGGGTCTTTTGGCTCTAAAGAACTTGAAAGTACATGGGTAGAAAACTGGTTACACGAACGGATCCAGAAGAAAATGTAAACTGCTCAATTTCTAAGTGGTTCGAAGTTGTAAACGGAGTGCCCCAGGGCTCGGTCCCGGGACCAGTTCTCTTTATCTTTTTCATAAATGGCATAGAGGTTGGAATACATAGCTCAATCTCAGTGTTTGCTGATGATACCAAGCTATGCAGGGCAATAACATAAAAAAAAGACATAGAATCGCTGCAGCAAGACCTAGATAAAACTAAGAAGTGTGCTGCAAGATGGCCGATACAATACAATATTGATAAATGTATAGTTATGCACTTGGTAACTAAGAGCATGAAAAATACACGTTTGGAGATGCTTCATTGGGGAAGTCTGGGATGGAGAAACATCTAGGGGTTCCTTACAGCCCACAGACTCAGCAACAGCATGCAATGTCAATCTGCTACTAGCAAAGCAAGGAGGATATTATCCTGCATTAAAAGAAGCATTTTTGTAACGTATTAAAACCTAATTCTACAACTTTATAAAATACTGGTGTGGCATCAACACAAAGTGTATCTCCACTTTTGCATACAACTTGGGATAACACTTACTTTACATTTGTTATAATTTCCCATTCACATTGCATAACGTCAAAAAAAATAAAATTGCAGTTTAAGTGCTTTTTGCTAGCTTAACATCCTACCTAGCTTTCCTCCTATGTAATGATAAGGAGGGAGTTGTGTAAAGTTAAGTTTAATCTAATTAACCTGTCAGTACTGTACTAGAAAATCTCATTATCAGTTATAAACTAGATTTAACCCTAACAAAGGGTTAAAGATTTAAAGGATAATTCACAAAGCTGCCGAAGGATCTCACGGCTGGCTCCGCCCAGTTGTTATTCATTGGTCGGGACCTGCTAGAAGACTCTAGCAGGTGTCGGCCAATAGGAAACAGTTGAGCGGAGCTAGCTGTCACTGCTAGCTCCGCCCAATAGTTTTTTTGAAAAATCTTAATTTATTTTTAAATCTTACTATTTATTTACATTTTGTAAAAATTTTTGAACCTATTTTTTACCACGGAGGTACCGAGCAGAATAGCCGAGCCAAATGCGGCTCAGCGGCATTCGGCTATTCACTCACTGACGTTCGGCCCCTATGTGAATAGAGGCGAACGGCAGCGAGTGAGCTGCAGGAGCTTCGGCTCAGCTGATCCAGCTGAGTCGAAGTCCTTCTGCACTTCAGCTCAGCCGAACCGAAGTGCAAGCGAAGGCAGCCAATGTACGGCTGGTTTCAGCCGATGTACGGCTGAAATCAGCCATACTGAGCCGGAGTGAATAGCCGAACTTCAGCTGGGTTATTCACTCGGCTGCCTTTGGCAGCTTTGTGAATAACCCCCTTAGAAGCATTGTAAGTTAATGAGTAGTGATGAGCGGAACACCTCCGTGTTCGGTTCAAATTCAAACTTTTGAACATGGGAATAGTTCGCATTCAAACTCAATGCAAGTCTATGGGGGTAGAACTTTGACAGTGCAGAGCAGCGTTGCAAACGGGAAGGATCCCCGTTGCTGGGAAGGATCCCAACAATCAGCCTGCCTTATTGACAGCTGAATCTGCACCTGAAGCCCAGTAACTGATCATTTCATCTCCTGGACTTAGTGCTGAGGGTTAGTTCACACCATAAGCAGTGCGTTCCTCTCCGAATCAGGCCGGAACGCACTGCCTCGCATTGCGGCTGGCTCACTTTTATTTGCCGGGCTGGAGGAGCGTGGTGGGCCATTGAAGTGAATGGCACCATGGGATCGCCCGCACGGGATCCCAAGGCACATTGTGCCTGCAGTGCGGTCCGGTGCGATCAAAATGCTGCAAGCACTGTTTTGATCGCACCGCACTGGACCGCACTGCAGGCACAATGTGGCTTGCGATCCATAACGGCGATCGCATTGCGGCCGGAGGGAGAGGCTATGGTGCCATTCACTTCAATGGCCCGTCACGCCCCCTCCAGCCCGGCAAAAAAGTGAGCCGGCCGCCATGCGAGGCAGTGCGTTCGGGCCAGAATCGGACCGGAACGCAATGCTTATGGTGTGAACTAACCCTGACTGCCAGCTGTCCAAGATAGCCGTTGACTCCAGGCTACATCTCTGCTGGGACCCATGGGAGTAGCTGTTACCCACTGCAGTTTTAAAAACACTTTTAACCACTATCCTTGTACTTTTAACAACTTCCTGGATTCACAGTGTGCTTTACATCCATTTCCCTGCTGCTTGATGTGATGCAATCTCATTTTTTTTTAAAAACTACATATCCCATCATGCATTGCTTTCAGCAAGCAATGATAATGTTACATTGTTCAGATGTTGAGTTGTAGAAGGCAGACTCTGTGAGAGCTGTGACATTATAAAGTGCATATTTACAGGGCTGGGTGAAATTGTGTCACTTCATTGAGGAAGTAGGTCCTATGGGCATCTTTAATAAGTGAGTTTTGAAAACTTCTAGGTCAATATGATTATTAGGAGTGGGATAAAACGTTTGGAAATTCAATACAGAAATGCATATTTATTTTTCGTTTTTGACTGTAGATACCCTTTTAATTGTCTGTCCAAGACTGCCCTGTCCTCAGGGTGACAATGGTGCCCTTGTGTTTTTACTGCAGAATGAACAACATTTGTCTGACAGGCAGGATAAGCGGATAAGAAAACTATGTTACAGGGAACTCAGGGGAAGAAACAAGAACTGATGTATTAATGTATTAATGCCAGGTACAGATACATGTTATTTTTTTATTTTTACCACAGTTCTATTTTAATGTTTCTGATGTGAGATAATC
>NW_017307583.1:174415-221100 GCF_000935625.1 Nanorana parkeri | reverse complement strand
TTAATGTCTCTCTTTGTATCTGTACAGGATCTCTATCTATAACTCTATAACTCTATATATAAAATACACATATGTTTCGGTGAGCCCAGTAATGTACATGATTACACACACGCTGGTTTGGTGGATGGAATGAGAGCGAAGCAAGAAACCGATGAGGTTGCCATAGGAATGTCAAACAAGTGGTGCCCTTTTCCTTGGAAACAGTAAGAAAAAGCATTGTGTAATATAGAGCATGAAAAGTCAGTGGGGGAGGTATCATAGATACAGCTCAGGAAATAGAGAGCGTGACTTTAACACCAATAGAAACTGGAACAACGGCAGTAGCATTAAAGACATACCATCCAATGCTAAGCCAGTTCACATGTTTGTGAAAACAGTTATCAACGCTGATAATGAGGAAGTAATAAATGCAAAGAGCACTTGTTTGTACTGCCTGGAAGTTTTCTACTTGTGTAAGTTTTAGATGTGTGTATACTGCATATACTATGGAAGTTGCTCAAAAAAATTAAAGGAACACTTTTTAATCAGAGTATAGCATCAAGTCAATGAAACACCTGGGATATTGATCAGGTCAGTTAAAGGAGAACTATGAGGTGAGTGCTTTTCACTCATCCTCATAGTTCTAGCCGACCTGGAGGGGGCGGGTACCGCTGGTTCTGCCTCTAGATAGGCAGAGCTAGCTGTCACTCACGCAGCTGGGCGGATCCAGACATAATTGTCGGGATCCGCTTCAGCTGCGGCGTCTCAGTATACCGCGAGCTGTAGCTCACGGTATAATGTGGTGTCTCAGTATACCGTGAGCTGTAGCTCCCTTCATAAATTTAATAGAGGATTAGGGTCTGGAGACTGGCTAGGCCACTCCATGACCTTAATGTGCTTCTTCTTGAGCCACTGCTTTGTTGCCTTCGTGGTATGTTTGCCTGTGTGAAAGGTCACCACTAGTATTCTACTAGCTCCTTTTGTCTATGGCAACTACCAGAAATCAATAGGCTACACCCAAAAGTCACATAAATATCAAACTGCTCTGTATAGGTGCCTGCTCAGTACTTTAACCATACAGATGCATTATGTGTGAAGTTCTTACATCAACTACCTGTTACAAGAAAACTGCCATGAAATAATGACATGATGTGGTCAAAGCATGGACATAGTTTTACAGAGAGTGTTTAAAGTGTACACTTATATGATGGGCCCCCTGCTACCAGCAACTCCAGTCTTATACTCAAATGTCCCTGATCCAGCAAGTTATCGCTCACTTGATCACAGTGTTGTTTGTCAAAAACTCATAGGTCATTAAGGTTGGGATGAGGGGGGGAAGAGGACCATCCATATAAGTGTAACTGCAACAAAAATGATGTAGTGAAGCTTGCATGCTCTCGGCATTGCACTTGTTTGAAACGGTTGAACCCACACAGTATTCCATTATCAGTGTGTGACAAGGGAGAGTTAGTGCTTATCATACCAGACTTTTAGACATACACTTACTAACTACAGGAAAATGGCTTTTAAAGGCTTTTTTTAAATCCTTAGTTTGACATGGTATTCCTATATGATATTAATACTCTTCATACTCCATGTTTCAGCCGATGGACGTAGTTGTAGCGCAAATTATGAAGCACAATTCATGTACTGTGCATAACATACTACTCAGAACATAAAACCATGTACCGTGTCAAAGTGTGAAGTGCTTTACAAGGAACACAGGAGTTACAATACAATTCAAGACAAGATGGTTAAGAGGGCTCTGCGTAGAGAGCTTGAAATCTAAAAATTTTAATTATGCACAATCTGTCAAAAATCAAAGCCGTATAAGCAACAACAAACAGTAAAAACATGAAGGGGGTTATTCACAAAGGAGCCAAAGGATATAGCCGTAGCTTCAGCTAATCCTTCGGCTCACTTCGGCCACTGCAGCCCTTCAGTTCACACGAACCGAAGGGCTGCTGCATGGGCTATTCACAATAGCCCATACAGCATACGAAGACAGCGAACAGCTCAGCTGAGCCAAATGCACATGCTTCAGCTAGGCTGAGCCGAAGACAGAGCCAAGACTCATCTCTTCAGGGAAGCCTATCCCACCTCAACCTAACCACTGAACCTTCACATTCTCACATAATTCATTCCCACAGCTACCACAGCTACCTCATGTATCATTTTCCCCTCCTATTTTAGATTGTAAGCCCTCAGGGGCAGGGCCCTCCTTACCATCTTGTCTTGAATTGTATTGTAACTGTAATGTCTTCCTTATATTGTAAAGCGCTGTGCAAACTGTTGGCGCTATATAAATCCCTATAATAATAATAATACAACAGGGAGAACAGTCTGCTGAAGCAGACCGTTCTCCCCGCAAATGTAAACAAATAGTAAGAAAAACTTTCGGTCTGGTACAAATGTTAGGAGGAACCCCAGTAAATAAGTAAAAAAAAAGTGCATGGGGTTCCCCCCAAAAGTCATACCATGACTTTTAGGTCTAGTAGGAATTTTAAGGTGGAACCCCCACCCCCCAAAAAATTTGGAGGTCCCCCCTAAAATTCCCAACCAGGCCACATGCCCTCAGCATTGGGAGGGTGTTTTTACTGGTCCCCCCGCCCTGGAAAACCACCTTGTCCCCATGCCGATGAGGGCAAGGGCCTCTTCCCCAAAACTCTAAGCCGGTGAATGTGGGAGTCTGTGGGCAGGGGGGCCTATTTGCATCGGGGTACCCCTTGAATAAAAGTGTCACCCAGAGGCTTCCCCCCTTGTGAATGAGTAAGGGATACTTGTACCCATACTCATTCACTAAAGGGTTAAATTACAATGTAAATAAACAGACCAGACTCTTCTAGAACTATGAGGTGAGTGAAAAGCACTCACCTCATAGTTCTCTTTTAATAAAAAAAAATGTCAAAAACAATTCCTTTAATAAAAAAAAATGAAAAACACAAAACATTTAAGGAATGGATCCATCAACGTAATCCAGGGTAAATCACATTGTCCAGCGTTGTCCACAATGTCGTTGGCAGGTTTAAAGATAAACCTGACGAACTGCCGCCGCAAAATGATCGGTTTGAGAGGTGTTGGCAAAGTGTAGAAAATTGGGCGGAGCTAGTGGTGACTCAGCCTAACTGTTTCAATTTGGCTGGCACCGGTCGAACGCTTCCTGTAGGTCCCCATGCCTGCGTGGTGACATCACTGCTAGCGCCGCCTAACTGTTTACATTTGGCCGCCACCTGTCAAACACTTCTTGCAGGTCCTGACTGAATAAAGATTAATGGGCGGAGTTGGTCATGATAGGGGGGACCTCCACATTTTTTCCCATTTCTACAGGGCATGGTATGACCTTTGGGGAGGAACCACACGCACATTTATAAAACATTTTATAACTGGGGGTCTCTCCTAACATTCCTACCAGACCTACAGGGTCTGGTATGGATCGGGAGGGGAACCCTGCACCTTTTATTTTGTTTTTATTTTCTTTACTGTCAATTTTTTTTTATTCTGTTCGCTACCTCAATTACAAAGACTAGAGGCCACCACCTAAAGTTGGTGGAGAAAAAATTCCAGCACAATGGGCGAAGAGGGTTCTTTACAGTAAGAGCGGTTAAGGTCTGGAACTCATTGCCACCGGCAGTGATTTCAGCCAAGAGTGTAGATTTGTTCAAGAAACTTTTGGACAATTTATTGAGGGACTGTAATATCCAGGGATACCAGTATCCCTAAGAATGAGATGATGCGTGGACCTATATGGGTTGGACTTGATGGACGTATGTCTTTATTCAACCCCAAAAACGATGTAACTATGTAACCTCTGAGGTACCGCTCGGTGGCATTTGGCTATTCACTCACTGCCGTTCAGCCCCTCTGAGAATGGGGCAAATGGCAATGAGTTAACTGCCGGGTGTTCGGCTCAGCTGATCCAGATGTTGAATCAGCTGAGTCGAACGGCTTCTTCAGTTCGGCTTAGCCCAACATGCTGAGCATGTTTGGCTGAACCAAAGTGAGCCGATGTATGACTGAAAAGTGAATAGCTGAATGGTGTTCAGCTCACTTCACTTTGCCTTGGTTATTTACATGGCTGCCTTTGGCAGCTTAGTGAATAACCCCCTAAATGGAAATGCTCTTTAGCTCAGTTATTATTACAGAGACATAATCTGCCACCATGCTGAAAATGATATAATAGTAAATAAAAGAATAGCTAATGCATTAGGTACTGTGATCAGCCAAATCAATTACATATGCTTTACTAGATTACCATGAATAGCCAAAGTACAGGTCCACTTGAAGACTCATTTCAAGCAATTCAACCAATTCAGAGGTATTCCTATTTCCAAACCCACTGTAATTTGTATGCATGTTCTTGTAACGGCCGCCGCCGTCAGCTATAGCAGGGACGGGTCACGCCGCAGTCAGCCGATCTTCCTCTCGGCCGCTTGCGTTCCATGGTGGAGTGCACGCTCGTCACTTCCGGGTCGCGGGCCGGGTGCATTCCACCGTGGAATGCGTGCCGCGGCTCCTCCCCCTCTCCATAGCCCTATATAAACACCCAGACGAGACAGCATGGCTTTCCACTATTGAGCCAGAACGCCTGCTGTCTCCTGGGACCCTCCACAACCATCAGCCTGTGCCTTCTAGCCACGCTCCTAGGACCGGACTCCCAAAGGACCCCCAGCTCCTTCCAGTTACTTCTCCACCACAACCTCAAGTACTCTCTACATCTGCACACCTGCCATAGATACTGAATGCCATTGTGGACTTGCATGTAATGCTTTACTTCTAGCTGGAGCCTCATTTATAGCTTGTATTGCTTTTGCTGCTCTCATCCTGACCTGTACTCAGTAACCTCCTAAGTTGACTTCTGGTGCTTACGGGGAGGGCTTATGAAGGAATAACCCCCTCTGAACCACATATTTGTTATTTTGAGGCTGTGATGCATGTAACCCTAACTCTCCCTTAAGACTGAGAGTGAAACCAGGGTTCAGCCTGAGAAGCCTCCGCAGTTGCGATCCACAAACCCCAAATCACTGACAGGCGTCACAGAATAGTGGAACCTCTTACAAAAATGGATCCAGCGGAGCTTGCTCAGCATCTTGTTGGCCTCTCCCAATGGGTCGATACTCTTACTGCCTCCATGCATGAGCTTCGTGTGGAGAACGAGGCTCTCCGTATCCGAGCTAATCAGAACGCTAACGCTGCTCCACCCAGGGAGCGTCCAGAGCCCAAGGTCTGCCCTCCGGAACCCTTTTCCGGTGACAGGAAGGTCTACCGCCAGTTCGTGAGTTCCTGTCGCTTGATGTTTGAGCTACGGCCATGCACATACCATTCTGACAGGATAAAAATACTCACCCTAATCTCATATCTTAAAGGAGAACCCAGAGCATGGGCGGAGGCTTACCTAGAAGAGGAAGGGGAGCTGTTGGGGTCCTTCACCTGTTTCCTGGATGCTATGTACCTCCTCTATGAGGATCCCAGCAAACAGCTGACTGCCAAGAATGCCATAAGAAACCTCAAGCAGGGTAGGAGACCCGTTGAGGACTATATCTCAGAGTTCAACCGCTGGAGCAGGGAGACCCAATAGAATAACATTGCACTCAGGAATCAGTTCCGTCTAGGTCTATACGACGCAATGAAGGACGAGATCGCCCGTATGGAACTGCCCACAGCCCTAGATGACCTCATGCAGCAATCTGTGTCGATTGACAGTCGCCTCCACGAAAGAAGGGCGGAACGTGCCTACTCCTACAACACCCCACCTACTAGGAGATCCAGATCACCCCCTAAAGACGAGGCCATGGAAATAGGGGCGATTAGGGGGCCTCTCCCTCCCACCGAGAAAGAGAGGAGGAGAGCTCACAACCTTTGTCTGTACTGCTCCGGTCCCGACCACACGGTTGCCATCTGTCCACTCCTCAAAAAGAAGACGGAAGGTAACATCTCACACATTTGTAAGGTCAACCGTTATGAACCTCTCTCTAACCGGTATATTCTTATCCCTCTCACCCTACAGTGGGACCACGAGAGGATCACCGTTGACGCCATGGTCGACACGGGGGCTTGCGGCAATTTCATCAATTCACAAATTGTCGAAAACAATAAAATACCACGCGTAATTAAGCATATTCCCTTGTCCGTCACCTTTATTGATGGCTCCAGCTCTTCCGCAGGCCCAGTGACCTCCCAAACACAACCTATGTTGGTTACCTGTGGAGATGGCCATACAGAATACCTTGTATTCGACATCATCCCATCTCCCTTGTTCCCGATTGTGCTTGGTCTTCCCTGGGTACTGCTTCACCAACCTTCCATATTGTGGTCTGAGAGAAAAGTCCACCTACAGTCCCAATACTGCAAGGAGACCTGCTACCCCGTCTCCCCTATCTTTCTGGCAGATTCAGAGTCAGGGATTCCCCCACCGCATCTCCTAGACTTTGCAGACGTCTTCAGCAAACGCAGGGCTGAAACCCTGCCACCTCATCGTCCCTACGACTGCCCTATAGACCTAATCCCCGGCAGGTCCCATTCCTACCGGTCGCATTTACCCGCTCTCACAGCCAGAACTGGCACACCTTAAAACCTACCTTGATGACAATCTGAATAAGGGCTTCATTAGGCCATCCACATCCCTTGCCAGCGCTGGGATGTTTTTCGTCAAGAACAAGGACGGCTCATTACGCCCCATAATTGACTACCGCTGTCTCAACAGCATCACGCTGAAAAACCGCTATCCCTTACCTCTTATCCCCGAGCTGATCGAAAGGCTACAGATCTCCAAAATGTATACAAAGTTGGATCTCAGAGGTGCCTACAATCTGATCAGGATCCGCTCAGGGGATGAATGGAAAACAGCGTTTAGAACACGGTATGGTCTCAATGAGTACACAGTCATGCCATTCGGGTTATGCAACGCTCCCGCAACCTTCCAGCACTTTGTCAATGACATTTTTCGTTATCTATTGGATGTGTGTGTCGTTGTGCGCTTGGATGACATTCTGATTTACTCTGATACCTCTGCGGAACACAAGAAACACGTCCGCTGGGTCTTAGCCCGACTCAGAGCCCATTCCCTCTATGCCAAGCTGGAGAAGTGTGTTTTCGGGCAACCATCCATATCCTTCCTTAGCTACAGGATCACTCCTGAGGGGATCCTGATGGACCAGTCAAAGGTTGACTGCATCCGGACCTGGCCGGTCCCCCGTTCCAGGAAGGCCCTACAGAGATTCCTTGGGTTCTCGAACTATTATCGCAAATTTATCAAGCACTTCTCAGCGATCGTGAAACCACTGACGAGTCTAACAAGCACGAAAATCCCCTTTGTCTGGTCAAGGGAAGCCCAACTAGCCTTTGACGCCCTAAAGGAGAGATACACCACGGCGCCGATCCTCCAACTGCCTAACCCGGACTGTCACTTCGTGCTAGAAGTAAACGCCTCACACTTTGCCTTAGGGGCGGGACTCTCCCAACGGGCTTCCTCCTCTGAACCGTTGCACCCTGTTGCCTTTTTCTCCAGGACGCTAACACCAGCAGAGAAAAACTACCCCATTGGCGAAACAGAACTACTCACTATCAGGGATGCGTTGGCTAACTGGAGGCACCTCTTGGAGGGTACCCTATACCCCATCACCATCTTCACAGATCACCGCAACCTGCAATACTTGAAGGCCTGCAAAACCCTGTCTGCCCGCCAGGTTCGATGGAGTCTGTTCTTCGATCGATTCGACTTTCACATCTCATACCGTCCAGGTTCACAGAATATGAAGGCCGACTCCTTATCCCACATGAACGAAGATGACACCGCTGACATCCCTCCTCTCTCCATCATTCCCTCGAACCGGTTCATCGGGTCGACCAATTGTTTCAAACAATTACTCCTACAGAGCACCTCTCAGGATGCATCCTCTCATCCCGCTGGTCTCAAAAGGGATTCCGAGGGCTTATACCTCTACGACAACAAGTTCTACGTACCTCCCTCATTGCAACTCATAGTCATTAAGCAACTCCATGACTGCCCCTTGGCGGGTCCCCCCGGAGTCTCAAAGACTCTTGACCTGGTCGAAAGGAACTACTGGTGGCCAGGAATGGCTAAAGCCATAAAGGACTACGTACTCACCTGTGAGACTTGGGCTATCAACAAACATTCCAGAAGACCTCCATATGGCTTGCTTGCCTCCCTACCTATACCCAACAGACCCTGGGAGGCCGTCTCACTGGACTTCATAGTCGACCTCCCTAGGTCAGAAGGGGCCAACACCATCATGGTGACTGTCGACATGTTAACAAAGATGGCTCACTTCACCCCCCTGAAAAAATTGCCAACATCGAAAGAAACTGCACACGCCTTCGTGGGCCAGATTATCAAGCTCCATGGCTTGCCTTCTAGGATCATCTCGGACAGGGGGAGTCAGTTCATTTCCAGGTTCTGGAAGGCCCTCTGCAAAGCATTACAAATCGACCATCGCATGTCCACTGCCTATCACCCCCAAACTAACGGGCAAACGGAACGCGTTAATCAGTCACTTGAGCAGTACCTCCGCTGCTACTGCACCCATCTCCAGGACCACTGGTCCTACTTACTGCCTCTCGCTGAGTTCGCATACAACAACGCCACCAGTGCTTCTACCCAAGTTTCTCCGTTCTATGCGAACTACGGATTCCACCCTAACAGTTTGCCCGCTTCCTTTCTCCCTAACAACGTCCCCGCAGTGGAAGACTACTTCTCCACTCTGAAGAAGACGTCGGGAATTCTTCGCTCCAACTTAGAAGCAGCTCAAGAGAAGCAGAAGCGCTATTATGATTCCCGCAGGACGGCCCCTCCTTCATACAACGCGGGGGACATGGTCTGGCTTTCCACCCGCAACTTGCGACTTAAAATTCCTTCACGGAAACTGGGTCGGCAGTTCGTTGGGCCCTTCCCAATCGCAAAAGTGATCAATCCTAATGCTGTTAGACTGGTGCTACCTCCGGACTGGAAGATACACCCCTACTTCCACGTTTCGCTCCTTAAACCCTTCAAGCCTAGCCCGTTTCCCAACAGGGGACCACTCCCGGCTCCTCCAGTAGAGGTGCAAGGGGAGGTCGAGTACGAGGTCAAGAGGATCCTCGACTCCAGAAAACGGGGTTCTGCCCTCCAATACTTGATCCGCTGGAGGGGCTACGAACCTTTGGATGACTCCTGGGAGGACTCCACGGACGTCCATGCCCCCTGTCTCATTAGGGGGTTTCACCGTAGGTACCCTGGCCGACCATCTCCTGCTGGGAGCCCCGGAGGTGCTCCCTGCGAGGAGGGGGTCCTGTAACGGCCGCCGCCGTCAGCTATAGCAGGGACGGGTCACGCTGCAGTCAGCCGCTCTTCCTCTCGGCCGCTTGCGTTCCATGGTGGAGTGCACGCTCGTCACTTCCGGGTCGCGGGCCGGGTGCTTTCCACCGTGGAACGTGGAAGTGCGCCGTTGCGTGCCGCGGCTCCTCCCCCTCTCCATAGCCCTATATAAACGCCCAGACGAGACAGCATGGCGTTCCACTATTGAGCCAGAACGCCTGCTGTCTCCTGGGACCCTCCACAACCATCAGCCTGTGCCTTCTAGCCACGCTCCTAGGACCGGACTCCCAAAGGACCCCCAGCTCCTTCCAGCTACTCCTCCACCACAACCGCAAGTACTCTCTACATCTGCACACCTGCCATAGATACTGAATGCCATTGTGGACTTGCATGTAATGCTTTACTTCTAGCTGGAGCCTCATTTATAGCTTGTATTGCTTTTGCTGCTCTCATGCTGACCTGTACTCAGTAACCTCCTAAGTTGACTTCTGGTGCTTACGGGGAGGGCTTATGAAGGAATAACCCCCTCTGAACCACATATTTGTTATTTTGAGGCTGTGATGCATGTAACCCTAACGCTCCCTTAAGACTGAGAGTGAAACCAGGGTTCAGCCTGAGAAGCCTCCGCAGTTGCGATCCACAAACCCCAAATCACTGACAGGCGTGACAGTTCTCAAATTTTTGATAGGTAAAAAGTTAAACTGCTCTTCTCCAGTCCTCTGTTATCTCTTCCTTTTATACTGTCCTTATAAGTGGTAGAACCTCCTCCACGGTTTTGTTCCTCCAGTTACTGCTATTTCTGATGTACACTCAACCCACGCCTTTACCATTTCCTGGTTTGATATATTACCTGCTAATAATTATTTTGCATATCTCTTTCCATTTCTTTTTATAATTTTCATTATTTCTTACTTCAATGTTTGTTAGTTTAGCAACTGCTCCAAAATGTGTATTTTTACTTAAAGTATATATAAACAATATCAATGAATTTGTCTTGTTTGCTACTTTTTATTTTTCTTAAAAAAACCCCCAAAACAATTTTGTTATATCTGTTTGATAAGTGCAAAAGAAAACCTGTTGATTTTGTCAGAAATTCAGAGGTCTTCTGTGTCCCCTGCATACTTCCTGTAATATCTCAAAAGAGTACTCCTAGGCTTCTTAATCCAGGACTACAGAATGATTAGCCTATATGTTGTAGAGATCTCAGAGTCTGAGTGGCTGAGTAGTACAATCGGTAAAGCTGACAACACTCAAAAATGCTGTGTGCTCACAATGCTGAATGCATTTCTGGAGCATCAACGGGTATTTTCTGTACTTGCAGGTTCTTTAGAGGGACAGAACATGGGCAAATGTGCATGTATTGCAGAGATGCATTGCTTTTTACAAAATGTTCCTCACATATCCTCTTTAAATATATTTTGTGTGTTCATATTCTTGCTATATTATTTTTCTTCCACATTTCACTGTTCATGCCTATGCATGTCTTATTAGATTCTAACTTTGCTACTCTATATTCCTCCTATTCATCGATTTAACCCCTTCATGACTAAGCTTGTTTTTACTTTCTGTTCGTAAATGACTGACACAATTTTGACATTTTTGGTGTGTGATTCTTTCTCGTCAGTAATATACTTTCTTACAAAGTGCATCCACACATATTATATATTGTTTTTTAGAGGACAGATATAAATATATAGCCATATCACATATATGTACCTAACGCCTCACTTAGGACACATAAAATATAAAATAAAGAGGAAAAAAACGTAAAGAAAACACGTTTTCCCCAGTTTTGATTTGTAGGATTTGTTTTAGAAAAATAGCACAGCTAAAAAAAATGCATTAAATACATTAATTTATTTTTAATTTTTTGGAAAAACCTTACATTCCCAGGATTTTAGACATGTTTCTATACTTCTCAGCCTAAAACTAAAACCTAACATTTTAATATTTTTTCTCTAAAAGCTAAAAGTGGTCACCTGGCATACAGTGTCAGTGTCACCAAGTGACACTGACATACTTTGAACAACACTGTCAACAGGGGGTTAAATACAAAAATTAACTCCTTAGGGTAAAAAACAAATCTGCAGCTCAGTTGCAGTTTTTCATTGTAATGGGTTACATTTTATATTAATAATAGTATAAAATATATTTAAATATATCATTTTTATTTGTTACATTTATTTATTTATTTTTACACTTTATTTTATTTTTTTGTTTACACAATCATTGTGAATTAATCTCGCTATTACTGCTTGATAATGTAATTCATTTTTGGCTATTATTAGGCTGCTTCAAACTTAAGAACAGCCAATAATAACCTTAGTGACACTGATCCTGCAGCATTTCGGGGTCAGATGTCACTAAAGGTTTTCTGATCGTTCTAACAACGATCAGAAAACCTGCAACATTGTATAAGCAATAAAAACATGAATTCAAATGTTTCAATTGCTGAAAGTTTAGAAGAAAAATAAAGCCGGTATACATCGGGATTTCCCGATCTTTTCCAGCTGTCAGTGAGAGCAGTAAATGCCACTCTGCACTCACTGTCAGACACCCGATTCCTGAAAGGGATCTGGAGTCTGAAAAAGCTTAACTCTTTCCTTAATGAATGCCTCTGTAGTGATTCTCAGCGGTTACCAGCCTTACAGAACCACAAATAGTTCATCACGTACAGTGTACGTGATGAGTTATTTGGGGACTTCGTGGCGGGACGTACAGTGTACATCTCCCATCAGGAAGGGGTTCAAATCTTTATTCTCTTCTTATTTTTTGGCCCCATTACCATGCCACATTCTTTACTATATCAGTGATCTTTTTCCTGCCTTTACTTTTTATAGTTATATTTTATATTTAACTGATAAATAATGAGAAGTACCAAAAACGGTAACCCCTTGTTATTACGAGCCCTGCTGTGTCCTCCGGCCGATGCTGGCATCCGTCTTCAGGGTTCCTTCCTTTGCGAGCACCCGCACCACAGGGGGTCGGAACCGGCGGGAAATTCAAAAGTAAAAAATTGCATTTTTTTTTGAAAAAATAGATAATCAGACCACCATGAAGGTTACTGGGTAGACAAGGTAAAGCATAACCATTGTCCCTCCCCATTTGCCAACAAAGGTTTCTTGCTTCTCATCAGCTTTTCACCAATGAATGGCTTTGTTTTGTCAACAAACACAAATTTTTATCTAGCCTAGTGTTAAACAATCATGTGAGATTTATGCATCTCATATGTGTAAGCTATAGCCTATTCATAGGATTTCCCATTTAATAGCCTGTAATGTGCCACAGGGCCAATGATTGCACATAGAGAAAGTAGAACAAGGACATTGGCCGCTGGCCAGTTAGGGCTGAGGAGGCGGAACATGCAACATCAAGCCAAACAACAAGAAGGCTGCCCACCACCCGCCAGTGAAAGTGGAGGGGATGTTGTCAGCAATATATGGCCTGACAACTGACACTCCAAGGGAGCAGCTGAGTATTGGAGCATGTCTCACGTGCCTTACAAGAAGTCTCAAAGCATAAACAAAAGAAACTTAGAAGCCATTCAAAGCCCTTTAAAAGCCCTAAAAGCAACCTTAACTCCCAACCTTCATTATTCCATGCAAAATTTGGGTACATTTAGGAAAATTTGAAACAAACAAACAAAATTTTGTTTCATGGGCACAGATTTCGGAAACAAAGATTGATTTATTTAAAAGTACCATGCTAAGCCAATGAAATATGAATTCTGCTGCGGGTTACACCATATAGCACATTATTCTAAGAAAAAAAGTATATTTTACACCGTCCATATATTTGGATATTAGACCCTGATAGGTCTATTTTTACAGGCAAAATTCCGCTAAATCCACTGAATACAATCACTTGGATCTCATTGTGAGCTCCAGCCAGATTTCTTTGTCCTTTTTAGTCCGTTTTGATCTGAATGAGTTTGGAGAAAAAACAAGATATTTATAGCCTTTACATCAGAGATGTGACTTTCTTTATTTCGCATTATAAAGTACACATAGCATAGACTTGTTTTGACCTTGACGTACCTATTCTTTCACTGTTTTAAAAGAAAAACATCAATAAAGATTAATGAACTTACTCTGGGGGCGATGCTTCTGTAAAGTATTGTAGATAACAACAATACTGAAGGACAAATTCCTTTCAAAAGTTTGAGAACTAAAGCTGGTTTGAAAAATAGAATATTTTCCCAAGAAGGCCATTGAATGTAAGAATTTAAAGTATACACTTTCTTATCACTGTCTTTACTTCTGTTCTGTTTGGTTTTCCGGACCCGGGAAGAGTCGGGGCAATTGGATGTAAACAGATGCACGGTCTGGTGACCAAGGTAGTTGCGCTAGGATATATGAAAAAATCAAAAACCAAAATACAGATAAAATAGAAAAAGGAAACCTTCTCTGTAAGTTTCTCTGTCCTGATGAGAGGAAGTGTAGCCTGACGGCAGGAGAGGACAGAGAAACTTACACTTTTGAGGTATGCAAAACTGCCATCAAATGAAATGATAAACCCATTAAAGGTTATTTAAACATATTATATTATAAAATGGATAACGGCAACTGTATCTAGCACAGCCTCCTTGAAACTATTAGTTTTCAATTCATTTACATGAATTAGTAAATATCCTATGCCACATATTTGGTCCTAGTTGATCCAATTATAAAGAAATTGCAGAGCTGGTTTCGACAGACTCAACGCGTTTCGCACATGCTTCATCAGGAGGGAGGGAGATGCATTGTACTGATGCGCAGATAGGAGAGTTTCATGGCACACAGAGACGTTACTCACCTCTGCAACGCTCACTCCGTCCCTCACCTTGCTGCCGCAGTGTGCAAGGACACCGATCTCAGGATCTCCTGGGACCACAGACACATTCCCAGTGTTTCTCTGCGGTGGCTGTGCCTCGGAAGCATGGTTCTGTGCGTCGCTGTGAATGCGATTCAGGAGCTACTCTGGTCACGGCGTCTCCCTTGGTGGTGTCACATGCGGGGAATCCTGGTGTGACATCTATAAGCCCCAATAGAGATCTAACATGCAAAGCAACTGACAGGATGCAAAGACTTACTTCCTGCCAAGGTACACAAGCCTTCATCAATACACTGAGCACTGCCCTAACTCCACCTATGTTTCCACAGCAATAAGGGCGTTACCCCCAGTCCTGGGCTTTAAAACCTCACAACACTACTAGCTCAGTGCTAGGTTATTCTGAAGCCCTGCTCACAGAAACCCAGCACTTGTTCCTGCATCTTCGTCCCCTGTTCCTGCATTCCTATCCCTAGTTTTGTACTCCCAGCTACCTGACCCTCGGATTGTTTTCTTGACTACTGATTCTGCGCTTTCTGCCCTGAACACGGAATTGCATTACTACGGCTTGTCTCACCCCTTTGTACTTTGTATTTGCACTGATTATCTCACCTGCTTTCTGCTACTGGGATTCAGACCTGGTCCATGGGCTCTGCCCTGCAGTATGTGACAGACAGAAACACCAATAAAAAGCAGAGAATGCACGACTGTGGTGGAGATCAAATGAAGGGGTCCACTTTCGTAGAGTAGTAAAGGCATGAGCTCAGTTACTGTAATATATGTACTCTATCCAGATCGCAGTGGCTCCTGGGAGTCCCTCCTGTGATGGACTACAATCTCAATACAAAATTAGTAAACTAATTAATAATTAGTTTACTAATAATGGTCCATCACGGGAGTGAGCTTGGAGCGGTGGCTACTTTACAGCACACATAGGGACCATGGGGAACAAAAGTAGCCCCCTCCAGAAGGTAGGAGAAGGTAGGGGAGTATCAGCATGAATTCAGAGCCGATTTGAGGATCTATAGCAAAGTGATGTACAAATAAGGTGCAATATTGTTAATAGTTAAGGTACTTGAATACATTTTTAAGATTTAACTCCTGAGTTTAGTGTCAGTTTAAGGCTATAAGACCATCTCCATGCAGCTTCATGTCCCAGTGACATTTGTTGCAAGTATAATGTTTGGGTCCATAGGAGTGTAACCAACCTCCCTGGATGTGGCCAAAGAGAAAAATTTACCCCAGATTAAACAGAAGGATATATATTTTTTTAAATGACTTTGAAATGGCATCAACAAGCTAAGGCTTCAATGAGATTTTAGAGATTGTGTTTGTATACTCGAAATGTTTATTTGCTAATCAAAAATAAATATAGATGCATTAAAAATATATAAAACATCAGCATAACAACATATAGAAATGTAAAATAAAATTGAATCCCAAGTCATTTTAGTACGCCTTTAAATGTAATGCACATTAAGAAAAGCAACATTGCATTTCCAATCCAGCTCACAGGTGTTAAAGTGAATGTAAACCCTAACAATGAACTTCTCTTATTTTTCTCCCCTTTGGTCTGTTAAAGGTACAATTTAAAAAATGTGTCATATCTGTGCAACAAGTACCAAAAAAATACATATTGATTCTGCCAGAAATCCAGTGTGTTGGTCATGTCATCATGTTATGCGATATTATCTCAAGCATTCTTACCAAAACCTGCATGGGTTACCTCTATGAACTGCAGCCCCCCCCCCCTCCTATGTTATGGAGACAGTAGGACCAGGAGCTGTACTGCAGTCTCTAAACCTCCATAGGTACAGTACACTGAGTGAGTGTTGTCAATGTTGTCACCCTAGGACAGGACATGTGTTACTGGCACGTTCCGGTGTGGGCGATCGCACTGTGGGCGGGAGGCTGCTGGTGGTGCCATTGACATGAATGGCACCACCACGCTCCCACCCAGTAATGCGGGGAAGCTTTGTTTATACGATCCAGTGCGTTCATGGCTTTGAACCATGCCCTGTGCGCATTGGATAGTGTGAACAAGCCCTAAATAATTTTCTGTGGATTATTTATGTATATTTTTTATCATTTCACCCACCAACACATTACTGTTATTATATTAACAAAATCTGCACATCTCTCCCTGGCTGCCTACCTCTCCTAGCCTCCAGGTCTCTGGGAAGGGTGCACTCTCTATCTAGCTATCATATCAATCCGCACGGGGGCTGATTGATATCTATCTGCTGCACTGAGGAGGACAGTGCAGCTAGAACTTTAATTTAATTATCGGGAGCCGAGGCTCCCGATATCACTACATGGGCCGAAAGTGGTGAAATATTCACTTCTCACCCTGGGCCCTATCAATTCAGCAGGGGGTCCGAGGGGGCCAGGAGAGGGGACTGCTTCACTACACAAGGAAGTCTTCCGCAAGCTGCTACAATGCATCCCTGCTCTGGCTCTGAATGGGCCGAATGGGGCAGGAGAGCTTAAGGACGTGGTGACCCACTGGAAAAGGGGTTCACAACCCATTAGTTGAGAAACAGAGTTTTAGGGTAACCCCATGCATTTTTTTGGGGGGGGTTGGGGTCCCTCCTAAAATTCCTGCCAGACTTAAAAGGGTGTGGTATAAATTAAGGGGGGACTCCACGCTGTTTTTTTTTTTTTTATTCTTTAACATTTACCATGAAACATTTATTCTAAATGATATTCATAACAAATTTCGGATGCCTCAAAATTTCATTATCGGAAAATTCGGATACATTTGGATTTGCTATTCCTTTCATTCGGAAATTCGGATGCATTTCAATTTGCAAAAAAAAGGAATTGCACTTGTCTAATCTGCAATATATTACATTTTTGTTCTTAAGAAAAAAAAAAAACAACTCCATTCAACACAGAGTAACACCTCCACCACCCTTTGCAGTACTTTTTTTTAAAATATATTTTTAATATCATAAAAAGTCCCTTTTCTTAAAATGTTCTACCAATTTAAAATGAAACAGCAAGACGTTGTTCGAGAATAATATATAAGGTGATTGTTGTGAGAAAATATTTCTCAGCTTCTGCCGAGCACCTTGTATGACACATTTCATAATGGTTAGAAGCTTAATATTTTTTGCATTTTGAAACTATTGTGTCAAGAACTTACACACAAACCACAAGAGTGCAGACGCCAACAATGATAACCATCTTGTAATGACATGTTCTTACATTGCCTGCAGAGAATTTATTGTTCTCCAGCAATTTAATATTGTCACCTAAAATAAAACGGAATGGCATTTCTGGGGCTTTCTATTAAGTGGTTTCTTGCTCTTTGTTCCTTCAGACATCTAACACACAAATCATTATAAGCTTCTCAGCAAATGCAGTATTACATAACAATTTTTGTGCAAAATAAACATAACTGGTACAAAAGGAAAAATATTTGTAGAGCTGCCTAATGCTAAAGTACAACTTTTACTAAATCTAATGGAAAACTTTGTTCAGACCTAAATTTCCTGTCTTACATCTGGTATTGGGAATCAAGTCAAAATCAACCTTTTTATGGATTCAAATACATGAAAACCAGCTGGTAACACGCAGAGGGCATTTGTAAAATAAAATAAAAAATAACAGGTGTCGGACAACTCTGTTGGTCTCCCAAGTGGGCTTTCTTACTTCAGGGAGCCATTACAAATCTAAAGGCTTTAAATAAAACTCATACAAGTGTGCCTTTTGGACTATTTTGTGTATGTTCATTACATGTAATCCAAATACAAAAAACATTTTAAATCCAGATGGTAATGCAACAACATAGGAACAATGCCAAGGGGGTGAATACTTTTGCAAGCCACTGTACCTTATTTGTGTATCACTCGGCTGTAGATCCTCAAATCATCTCTTCTTTGGTGCTGACATTGTCCTTCCTTCTGGAGGGTGGCTACTTTTGTTCCCCATGGTCCCTGTGTATGTTGGAAAGTAGTCACCACTTCAAGCTTGCTCCTGTGATATAATACAATCTCACATTTAGTTTACTAATATGTAGTGAGATTATAGTCCATCACAGGAGTGAGCTTGGAGCGGTGACTACTTTACAACACACACAGGGACCATGGGGAACAAAAGTAGTCACCCTCCAGAAGGAAGGACAGTGTCAGCAGCAACTCAGAGATGATTTGAGGATCTACAGCCGAGTGATACACAAATAAGATACATTTTTGTTAATAGTTAAGGTACTTGAAGGTATTTTAAGGTCTCACTCCTAAGTCTAGTGTCACTTTAACGACAGGTAATATTGTAAACATTATCCATTTTCTGTCTAACATTTATTCCAACTCACCTAGTTTAAAAAGGTGAAGAAATTAATAATATTTATATCCCTAAAGCAGATTTCAGATGTCTTCACTTTGCTTCCTAATGCAAAATACACATGACTATATTTATTAAAAACATATTTATTTTCTCTGTTGAAAATGAAGATACGGGGGGGCGTGGCCTGAGCCGCTGAACATGGCAGACGTGTGCTGATTCAGCTCCTCTTCCCCTGGGCACCTGTCGCCGCTTTTTGCTAGCTATCATCATCGGACCAACCCCAAACCGTCCCCACTACGATCCCGGACTCGTTCTCTCCCCCTCATGGGCAGGAAAGGCGCCTATTCGCAACGTACCCGCAAATCCACACGATCTTCGGCTGCACGCCGGACACAGGCCACAACCTCACCGAGAGCAACGGCTGCCACGCCTGACAAAGGTGCGATGGCCTCCTCTCCTCTGTACCCGGAACAGCCATCACCATCGGGGACCCCCTCTGACTTGCTTGCCTCCTCTCCAAGTAGCTCAGTCGCTCGATCCCCGGCCCCGGTCCCGGCCATCGCCGACTTCCATCTGTGTGATGCCCAACTCCTAGACCGGTTTAAAGCCATGCTACAGGCCGAACTAAAGATGGCTACCGACACGATCTCCGCTAATCTCTCCAGGGAGCTCAGGGACCTAGGCTCTCGTACCGACCTATTGGAGACTAAGGTGGACGATACTACCCACGTGGTGAACGCTCATTCAGCCGCTCACACGTCCCTGCAGGCCGACCTCTCGATGCCGGTATCCAAGTTGGAGGACCTCGAAAATAGGGCGCGAAGGGGAAATCTGCGGATCCGTGGTGTGCCTGAAAGAATAGAAGACTTACCTTCCACCATCACCGCACTTCTCCAGGAGCTCCAGCCAGCGATTCCTATAGACCGCATGGAATTCGATAGGATCCATCGCTCCCTAGGCCCTAAACGCTCGGACGGTCTGCCCAGGGATGTGCTGGTCAAATTCACCTACTACCGCACGAAGGACGCCATCTTTCAGGCTGCCAGGAATGCGCGCGCCCTAACGTTCCAGGGCTTCACCTACGAGATCTACGCTGACCTCAGCCTAATTACCATCCAGAAGCGGAGAGCCCTGAAGCCTTTTTTGGCCATTCTACGCTCCCGCCAGATTAAATACGCCTGGGGCTACCCTTTTCGGCTAGTCTTCCAACATGAGGGGAGATCCCACAGCATCTCTACGCCGGATGAAGCCCAGCACCTGCTGTCTGCTCTGGGCCTGGATCCTTCGCCTTCCAAGAGGCCGAATCCTCGCACTGATCGATTACCTCCACGTCGCCTGACCCCCATCTGGACCCCGGTGACAACTAAGAAGACGGCCACCTCATCCGATGATCCTACTCGCGATCGGGCCTCTGATCCTACTTGAGTCCGTGAGTACGGCCCTCCTTGTTTCCCCACTTCGGGCCAGTTGCCTGCTACGCCGGTTCCAGTTGGACCGCTCACTATGATCCATATCCCCCCCACCCTTGAGACACCGTTCCGCTGGGTTCACACCTATTGTTGTACGCTGCCCGTTACACGGGCATTCTGTTGCTCCCCCACCAGAATGTTTCTGTTGTTTATTTAAGTTTCTTGTATCACAAAACTAATAAAACATATTGAAGAGAAAATGAAGATACGACAACTTTTTAATCCTTGAATGTGATGGCTACATTGGACTTCTTTTAAGGCTTTTTTCCCTTTATTTTCACCTGGTGATGCAGCCAGTAAGTGTTATTTTTCAACTTCCTTTAACAAACCGAGCTGTCCAGCAAAAGTGGCAGACAGAGGGTTAAGACAAACCATTCAACACTGACAGGGGTACTTACAATGGTCAGCTTTTATTAATTTATGTAAAACATTTATCCCTAAAGGAAAAATAGAACTGTTGCTGTAACTGCTTAAAAAGTGTTAGCTGGAGGAGTTAGGATTTTTTTTTTTTTCATCCATTAGGTCCTTCTTAATCTGCTAGTATAATTAACAAAACCCGCCCATAGGGTGGCAATGCTGCTGTCCAAAGGTGGCTCCGTTGCACCACCCAAGACAAGAAGTGTGTTACGGGCCAGACACTAACTAATGAATCAAATGATTGGTAAGCTCCAAAATATTACATTTTTAGTTTTGGGTTTAGATACACTTTAAATGAAAAGAACTGCCAGAATGCACTATTAGAGGAGGCATACTGCCTGCTTAATATGCAATGCTATATTTTAACTGTATAGACCTTTAAACAAGCTCCAGGAGAGATACCTCATGCTTCTAAAGCTATAGTGAGTCTTCTGACTCTTCTCAGCATCCCCTGCACCCCCTTCCGCTTACAATTCTCTTGCTGGACAAAAGTGTCCAGAGGTGGGCAAAAGGGGGAAATTAGGTAAAAGAAAATGCTCTTACAATTGTACATTTTGGCTATTGGTGCTTCCCTCCTCAAACCGTTGACAGCCCTAGGCACTGGCCCACAGATCTTAGTAAATTCTGCCTTGGGTCCAACATCAGCCTCCTTTTAATAGGGGCATGTCACAATTAACAACTTGAAGACCAGGGTGTTTACAGCCCCTTCCAGTCCAGGCCATTTTTCTGTATTTAGCACTGCGGTACTTTGACTGACATTTATTCCGTCATGCAACGATGTGCTGAAATTCATTTTATACTATTTTTTGGGCACACACAGAGCTTTCTTTTGGTGGTATTTAATCACCACTGGGATTTTTTATTTTTTACTTTATAACGAAAAAAGTATTTTCCCTTTATTATGTTATGAAACATTTATTATTACCCAATTGTTTTGTACAATATAAAAGATGGGGTCACATTGGTTAAATAGACACCAAGCACATCAAGCTTTAAAATTGCGCACGCCTGTGAAATCGCAAAGAACTACCACACCCAAAATTGGCCATAGGCAACGCTTTAAAATCTTTTACCACTCATCAATTTAGTGTTAACAGTGATTGATGGCCCTAAAATTATTGCTTCCACTCTGAAGTTCGCTGTGATGTTGCATGTGTGGGGCAATAGGCACAATCGTTGCTTTCACACGTAGGTGCACCCGAAGCATGTTTGCACGTGTATGTGGGCGTGAGGGACTTAAAATTTCTGTTTGTTTTGTGTGACTAATATTTTTGGTGACTTAAAATATTTTTTTTACCGTTAACTTTATTGTTGTCACATAGGGGGCTAAGAAGCCCCCTATGTGATAACAAATGACAGTGACAGGTCCTCTTTATGGAGACATCAGGGGTCTCTAAGACCCCTAGTGTCACCTAGAGACCCCCAGAGAAGCTGATAAAGCAGAGATCTGCTTCACCAGCTTCTCTCCGGCTTCTGTAGCCAGGGAGTGCCAGCTGAATGCAGAAGTGATGTAACATCCCTTCTGCACTCACCACACTGAAGGAAAGATCAGAGGGAGATCGTGTACTGATCTCTCTCCAGTCTCCCTACACAGAGGCACAGTGCCAGTCCTGGGCCCGCACAGAGCACAGGGAGCCTGGGATCGCGGCAACAACAATGACTTGGGGAGATGTGGGGGGCGCACAATAGCACAACATACAAGCGATCATCTCTCCAGATGCTGGACCACTTGTATGTAAACAGCTGTTTTCAGTTTTGATAGTTTCCTGCTCGTGCGTGCCGCGCACTGGCGAGGGTGGGGACAAAGGACTTTTAAAGACGCCCATCCGCATCTACAAGCCTCCAGTCCGGCTGTTTTGCGACAATCGGCAGACGAGAGGTGGTTAATAAAAATCTGGATTTTCATTTAAAAAAAATACATTTTAGAAGTTGGTTTATTCATTGATTAAAATGTCTCAAATATGTCTAAGTTTTTTTTATAAAGTAAACAGGAAAAGTTTTTTGGACCTCCTATTGGTTTATGGTACATAAAAAATGTCCCCTTTTTAGTATTAGGCAGACCTAGACTCTGCACTGTCCTGCCTCTGGCTTTGGAGTAATACTGTATATGTTGTGGGATACTAGTCTGAAACAAAACATTTCTCTAATCTTTCCTTTGTCAGACTTACTAAAAATGTACTGGCTTAAATCTCACTGTTTGATAAATGACCTAAATCAAAGTGAAGTAAAATTTTGGTAAAGCATGTCAAAACTCAATTTCTTGTTTTTACTTTAGGTTGAAAAATATCCTTCTTGTGTCTTTGATAACAACCCCATAGGAGTTTAATAAAAAGGTTGAATGCATATGTTTAGATATACAGTACATTGCCTCGCCAAAAAAAAGTAACTGCCTGGATTTAGCTAAGCAACTAGGTAAGAGCTATTCTGGGTTCACACATTTCTGTTCCTTCCTGATTCCTGGTGCTATTAATTTTAGTTAGACATTTGTAGTCTTCTCTAGCTGGTGGCATTCTGCATTGCTGTATAATGTATTGCTGGGATTTGTAGTCCCTCCACAGCTTAGAGTCAGTGGTAGAACTACCAGGGTGGCAGCAGTCGCATTTGCTACCAGGCCCTGGTGCTCTACTGCTGTCCTAAAATCATTAGTCTGTATTGTTTTAGAAAAACTGTCACATGACCCCAAAAAGAAGGATCGGTAATGGTATGGACGGGTACTTGAGGAAAAGTATCGGTACTTGGTCTGGAAAAAATGGTATCGTAATCCCTACTTTTTAGGTTATGACAGAGTCGCTTTAAACAATGTATTTAAAGCAGAGTTTTGACTCTTTCATAGTTGATCATCTTTTCATCCTTTTATAATACGTTTATCCATCCATTATTTATCAGTCAGTAAATTGCTTCCATTAGCTCCAACTATCATGCGTTACAAAAAAAAATCAGTCAGAGTGAAACCTAACATGGCAGCATCGTTGTTAACATTAGGAAAAAGGCAAACGACCATCAGACACAACCTATTCTAATTCTTATGTTGTTAATGGCAGTGTGCAGCTTTATGATGTTTGTAACAATTACCCTACAGCTATCCAAAGAAGGTACATAAATGTTTCCAAGATCAAATGATCATAAAAACGGAAAAAAAAAAGAGTGTAAACAAAATAATTTTTGTACCTTAATTGCAGAGAAACAATTTTAGAATTTTTCTAACGTTGTTTGCGAGACACCCTCCTTGGTGTATTCATTAGCACTTAAAAAAATGCAACATGATACCCAGCAATTTCATCCCAGCCATCTGTAATATTTAAGAAGTTGCTGCGTTCTGTGTGCCTTCGACATGCAATTAAAATAATAATTGGCTAAGAGAAGCAGTTTCCAGAGAGCCTTTCAGAGTGCATTTCTTTCAGGTTACGTGAAATGTTGAAAACACTTGCCATTTTAATTGCACACACACATATTTCTTTATTTTGAGGTTTTCGTGTTGTGTTCCGTCTGTTAAAAATTTAACATACATTTTTTTCTTCCTTTGCCAACAGACGGGAAGGCTATACCGTGATATTTTTTCCACTGAGTGACACAGTATTTCATTACAGAAGAATAAAAACAGACAGATGTGTCAAAACATTCCTTTAAGTGATGAGTTACATAAGGTTATGTGAAATCTTGCATTTAAATATCTTTTGTATTGTATCAAATTATATTGTGCTAGATGCAATTCATCTCTTTGAATCACGCTGGATGTACCTGTACAAAGTGTTCTTGACATTTATGAGTTTTTAGAATTTATATATTTTTGTTATGGCTTTAATCATGTTCTGCATATTCTGTATGCAGTTTTTATTACTTATGTGGAATTTGATTTGAAGCACTGAATTACTGACAATAACTTTTGGATGACAAATGTAATTAAGTAAATCCATTCATGCGCTTAGATACCATAAAAAAACAATATTTTTTTATCGTGACATATTTTGGAGCAATAGCAGTTAATGAATGTTATGCTCTGGTCTCCATATGATAGTAGACGTAATTTCATGTTTAACGAAATACAGCATATGGATCAATTTTTGTTTTTCTCTGCAGCCTCATATGCATTTTCATATCCCCTTTAGTTCTCCTGTTCTGCCTAGCAGAGTTAGCTGTCCTGAATCTACAAAGGTCACTGCCATTAATAATTTACTGGGTGAAAAATTGTGATGCAGCACTTAATTATAATGAAAAATAAAAGCTTACAGTTTTCTCCCCTGCAAAGTCCCACAAATACCTATTGAATAGGGATAAGGTGTGAGTTTGGGTCCACCATGAGTTGGACTGCTGCCTGCTTTTCCCCACTTCATTTTCTGCCGCCTTCCCTTTCCCCTGCTTTGTGGAAGAGTGGGTAGCCTATGGTTGTAGGATTCCTCATTCCGCCTTATTACCCCCTTGCCCTCACAACGAGCACCTCCTCCATGTATTCCTCTACTGTCTCCTGCTGTCTCATTGCATTCCATATAATGGTGAACGGCCTTTTGGCCAAAGCAATGGCAGCTGGGGCATGGCACTCAGGCCAAAATAATGACATCTGTGTACATGCTGCTGTGTGTAATACAGGCCATAATCTCAAGAAAACGGGTGAATTCATGAGTTAGAATTTAAGCAGTTTACAAAGCCACACGTTTTGCCATTCAGCATGGGGGTGATTTGTGGACAGTTTTTTTTCTGTGCCGGCAGCAGAATTAGTAAAAAAAAAGGCCCACACACTCACTACAGGTAAAGGGTGCATCAGCAGAATTTTCAGGAAAGCAGCTGCTCTAAACCTGGGAGCAGTAAGAAGGGAAAGGCTTTGTCAGCAACTTTACTGTGCTGTGGCTGTATAGCACAGGCACTCTATGAAATAAAAAGCAGACATGCCTTCACTCTAGATGGTGTAGCCTGACCACTGATTTGTCTTGCTGAGTCTGCTCACCCCCTACTAACTCTGTGTACAGAACCTCTGCCTCTCACTTTAGGTCTGCTTGACATTTGTTTACAAAAAGGAGATTGCCTAAATTTAATGGCAGCTATGGCAATAGGGGGGATAACTATGTTGTGCTTTGATGCACACTACTTTACCACACAAGTATGCAGTTACATGCTACAAACAAAGGGAAGCTTTGCTTGTTTCAGCAACAAGTGTATGTTGTGGTATACAGTACGGTATACAGTATACCTCCCATAAAGTCCTGGTTTGGGAAAAGGCAGATAGGCTATGGCCGCAGGATTCTACAATTATTACTGCTGCCTGCCCTTCCCCTGACCATAGGATTTCCCCTCACCTGCTGTTTCTGTACTGCGTTGCCCGCACGGTATTAGCCCTGGCCTTTTCCTGATTCCACGTGACTGCAAAAAAAAAGATTTCAGATGTGGAAGATGTAGTAAATGGAAGTGACATAGCAACAAGGGAGAGCATAGAGATGTCAATTGTAGTGGAGGGTAAAACAAGGCAAGTTTGCTGCCACAATGTGCAAGTACAGTAAAGCTGTGTTTACTATGAATACCAAATTGTGCCAGGGAGATGAAACAGCAGGATTGCTATCTTGCACATGTTCAAATGACTGAAGTAAACACAGGCTTGCAACGAAGGCAGTCTCTCCTTCTTTAGTAATTCAACATCATAAACTGTTAGTATCAGTTTACCCCACATTTGATGTTGAAGGCTCAAATAGTTTGAAAATAGGTGCAGTTAGTGGTGCAGTCACCAGAGATGATATGAAGTGAGATGTGCTTTGCGAAAAAAGCAACATGTCTGTATTTTTACACAATGCACTGCAATCCGCCTCAGGCCAGCGTTGTGGTGCGAACAACGGCCCGGTTTCTCCTCGCGCTTCGCTGCACCTGGAATAGTCAAGGTTAGTTTAGATTTGAACTAGATATGGCGGGAATGGATCCAGTGATGTAATTTTGCTTATGGGAGTGGTTTATTATTATTCTCACTGTGTAATGTCTATATAAGGTCGATGTATCTGTTACTGATGTGTCATGAAGGGGAAGGGGACTGATGTGTACTGAAGGGGACCCCTTGCGGCCCCCGAAAGCGCTTGTATTGGATGGCAATGTGCTATTAAAATGGATCATTGATTTACAAAAATGGTGTGCTGGTGACATTATTTCCTTTTTCTTTGGTGTGAAGGGGGCACAAATGTTTTCTATGTGCCCTGGTACTGAGCCCGCAATGGTCTATTCAGATCTATGATAGAATTTCAGGAAAAGGCACAAATAAGTAAATTAAAAACATCTTTTGAACCCTGAGCCCCACTGATGATCCAGTGGAGAGCAAATCTTCTTAAAATGCATGGTCCAAAGGCAATCAGATATTTCCTAGCTTGAGAGTCTACAGTGTTATTTCTTAAAAATATAAATAGACAGTTATATTTTCTGCATTTAGAAAACAAATACATTATTTTTTGGAAAAAAAAGCCACAGGGTTGGCTAAAACTAGCTCCTCTGAAAGCTACATTGAGTTTCTTACTGTAAGAAATACTTTATGTATGCAGAGGTTAAACCATTTTTCTTCCAGGTACAAAGAGTTGCCTCTTGAAATCTGCAATTACCTTAAAATAAACAACTTTGCACCAAGTTTATTATACAGACAATTTTTGTTTTTGTAAAAGGTGATCATATCCCCTTAAATTACTCTTCTATAGGGAGAATACATTGAGTTCAGTTTATCTTTTCCCATAGCATCTCCATGTTCTTTATTAATGTAGTTGCCCTCCCCTGCACTTTCTCTTGTTCCACAACATCCTTTTTGTGAACTTGTCCCCATAACTGAACTGCAAATACAACATGATGTCTACTTGTACAAACATCAATTATTGCAAATTTGTAGCCAACCCATGGCCATCTCTACCCTTAAATACACTTAATTATCCTCTATTGGCCTGATAATAATAGACAGAACATTAAAAAATTATTTGATAGACATGAAATAAGCTCCAATAATAACATAAGTGCTATGGGAATATATCTGGGGAGAAAAATAGTAGACATGTGCACTGCCAAAAAATTTGTTTAGTTTCGTTTCGTTTTAAATTCGGATTTGTGTTATTTCGTTTTTCAGGATTCGGGTGTGAAAGTCAATTCGGATTCGGAATTCGGATTCGGACGAAATTCGGTAGCGTTAGTACGAACGTTCGTTTCGTTTTCTGTTCTTATTCGTTTCTTATTCGTTTCGTTCGTTCGTTTGCAGCAAAAGTGACATTTGAGGGGGAAAAATATTTTTCTCCTTCTCTAATGTCACTTTGCTCGAACGAAACGAATAAGAAACGAATAAGAAACGAATAAGAACAGAAAACGAAACGAACGTTCGTACTAACGCTACCGAATTTCGGAAATGGAAATTCGGATTCGTTTGCATTCGTTATGTCTGTAATTCGGAATTCGGATACATCCGAATGTCCGAATTTCCGAAAATTCGTCCGAATTTCGATTCGGAACGAAACGAATCGCACATGTCTAAAAAATAGCCCTGGTAGAACAAAACATGACTATTACTCTCAAAAGTCCATAGGAATCAAAGAATTAATAATTACAGAAGGGGAAATGTTTTGAAAGAAAATCCCATGGCACATAAAAAGAAATTATGTATTTTTGTAAGTATCCCACCAAATCTATATTTTTTTTAGTAATTGAGTCACTATACAATAAAATAAAACAGCTTTCTTACAATGTCAGAATTTTTGAGTTTGTATCGTATTGTACTACTATAATCATCCTGATTCTTCAAAGACAACCAACTTGCCAAGTGTGACAAAGCTAAACCAGTGTAAAGAACAGTAAAGCCTTTTTAAAATAAAAGGTATCTGCTAGTGATGCACCGGTACCGTTTTATCAGTATCGAGTATGAGTACCGATATTTATCTTTTGGTGCTCGCCGATACAGAGTACCAATATCGGTACTTCCACGAGCATGGAGCCGGCTTCCCAGCCAATAAGCATGGAGCTGAATAAACAGCATTGAGCTGGCTTCCCAGCCAATCAGGAAGCGGGGCGGCGAGTCATTACCCACCGCTCAGCTTCCTGATTGCCCTGGAAGCCGGCTCCTTGTTCCCTCGCGGCACTGCCGGTCAGAGGAAATCTCCCTCTGAACGGAAGTTCCGGTATTGGGGGTAACTCGCCCAAAGTACAAGTTTACACCACTGGTTCAGTGGAGGGCTTTTTGGTTCTTTTTAGGCCACCTCACCACGACCTTTCTGGTTATACTGTTTTGTTGGTCCCTAAGTCCTACTCAATAGAAGCCACAGTTTCCTTTAATTACATGGATGCTGACCAACAAGCCTAAAACAGCTGTATGCTGTTTGGAATAAATGATTTTACAATATTGGGCTGGATCTGTGTTGTTAACGAGAGGTTCTGGATGCACAGTTTGCTCAGGGAGAAAAAAAGGAATGATTTACATGAACTATCCTAAAATTAAGAATAAACCAATTTTTGGATTTGCTTTGTAAATGTAAAATACAGATACATTCTGCCACGGTCTCTACTGTGCTTCCTTCTGGTGATAAAACTTAACTCTGAATGTATAACAGCTGATGGTTCCTGAAACAAGGTACACAATGGGACTTGAATAATACATAGCATAGTGTTATGGCAGTCATTCATATGAAATGTATGTGAAACATTTAATTACTGTATTGAGCAGGTTACAACCACAAACTTTAAAATTGGCATATTAAAAGGGAATTGATTACATTTTTTACATTAGCAATGAATGGTGCTGTTGTTCCCCTGACATTGAAGGACTTTTTCACTGTAAGGCATCTTCTTGGCGGCATTAATTAAAATGTTTACTAACACAATAGGAACATTTTTGCTGTAACAATTACAAAGATACATTTCAGCTATATAGATATATGTCATTTAGACATACTGACTGTAGCAAATGACCTATATACAGGTTACTTTATGCTGAGGCACACAGCACTGGGCTAGCAGTAGGGATAATAGGTAGAAAATACTGTGCACATTTCATATATTTAGGTCCCATTTAGAAAAAAATAAAATAAAACAGTATATTATAATGTAAATTAACAGGAATACATTAACTTTAACAAAAGTGAATAGTTCAAGATGAATCTATTTATGGCCATGTAAAGAATTGACATATTACTTTTTATAATTCTGGAAACGATTATTTTCCTTGCTAACAGAATAACGTTTACATTCAGACATTTGCTTTTATTGTCTTGTTAATACTCTATTATTGGCTTGTAAGAGTGACTATTGATCACAATAAAAATATATAGGCCCTGTGGGGGTATAGCTCAAATGGACGATCACCTTCCCTGGGAAAAAGGCAGTCCAGGCAGCAAAGTTCTTTAAAATCTGACTTGCAGTCAGTTTTATTTAAAAAGTTGCAATATCAAAACAAAATAAAACAGAAAATAAATCCTTGCCTTCCAGACTCTAACAGGTGGTGAGCTTCTCCCAGACACCTCTAAAATCAAAAGCTTTTCCAGCAACCTTCTACTAACAAAGTTTCCAAATTGCAGCTCTCTCAGAAGGCTGTCTAAGGCCTCGTTCACACCAGATGCAGGGCGTTCCAGCCCGATCCTGGCCAGAATGCACTGCCTTGCATTGCGGCCACCTCACTTTTTTGTGGGGCAGGAGGGGGCGTGGCAGTACATTGAAGTGAATGGCACCGTAGCCACGCCCTCCGGCCGAAATGCGATCGGCCGCATGGGCTCGCAAGGCACATTATGCCTGCGGTCCGGTCCGATCAAGATGCTGCAAGCGTGCGGCCACTTCAATGGCCACCTCCTGCCCCACAAAAAAGTGAGCCGGCCGCAATGCGAGGCAGTGTGTTCTGGCCGGAATCGGCCCGGAACGCACTGCATCTGGTGTGAACGAGGCCTTAGTCCAAGGCCAGAGCCTGATCATGCTCAAGACTTCCCCTTTTATCTCACCTGTCCAGTCACTTACAGGTGAGACACAAAATCAGATCTGGATTACACAGACCCAAAGTTACCCTGAAAACCCGGTCTAGATTTAAACTAGATTTGCACATATGAGAGAAATCAAGGGAAATATATTGCCCCTCGATGATTACAAATGCTAGTACCTTGGATGCCTTTAGCTTCAATACTTTCTAAACAAATGCTCAGTAGAATCATGCACTGAGCGAGGACACCCGATCTTCATGCTTGATTGGGATAAGTGACTCAGAAGGTTTTGAACCCTTTGGTTCAGCATGACACCAAAACAACTAGCATTTTCAGAAGAACATTAGCAGGTTGCCTTAGCAGTTCTCTTTTAAAAGATTTTCACAAAATACCTGTAGTTCTACTAACCCTGAGGTCATATAAGATAACCTCCAAGCAGCCTAGAAGGTATACACTACAATTGCTCCAGTCCACTTAAGTGAAGTTACTGTAAGTCCTCAAACACATCCACTTCTCAGGGTTGGATCCTTGGCAATGGGAAAACACGGATGGAATAAAAGTCATTGGGTGCCAGACACTTCAAGAAGATTAAGTTTATTAAGACCAATAACAGAGAGGAGTAAAGGCACAGGATACACAAACCTATCAAAAATGAAAAATTTAGTTTCACTTATAGTCAATCTAGAAAGTGCTGCTAACCCAGACCAATACTCTGTATTCTTCACACTGTATATCAGTTTTAGGATAGCACACTTGCTCCTTGGACAAGCCACCAGAACATTCTGCACACTGTGCTGTACATTCCCTTTTCCACAACTTCTCATTATGTTTGCTATACATTCCTCATTTCACACCACCTGCTTTTGTATCTTGCACTGAGAGCCCCACACCCACCTGTACAGCCATGGAGAGCCCCACACGCACCTGTACAGTCATGGAGAGCCCCACACCCACCCAAACAGCCATGGAGAGCACCACACCTGCCCGTAGAGCCCTGAAGAGACCCACATGCAGCCTTGGTGAGACTCAAACACAGCCCTGGTGAGACCCGAATGCAGCCCTGATTAGACTCAACTGCAGCACGGGTGAGGACTGCGTGCAGTCCTGATGAGACCTGCACGCAGCCCTGGAGAGACCCGCATGCAGCCCTGGTAAGACCCTGAACTCAGTCCTGGTGGGACTTGAACACAGCCCTGTTGAGATGCCGCACGCATGCCCTGGTAAGACCGCGCAGCTCTGGTGAGACCACACCCTGCCCTGGTAAGACCACATGCAGCCATGGTAAGACCACACAGCCCTGGGGAGACCACACACAGCCCTGGTGAGACCACACACAGCCCGGGGGAGACCCCACACATTTTCCTAAGACCGCACAGCCATTGTGAGACCGCACAGAGCCCTGGTGAGACCCTGCACAGCCTTGGCGAGACCCTGTACAGCCCTGGTGAGACCGCACACAGCCTTGGTGAGACCACGCATACTCCTGGTCAGACCCCAGACAGCCTCTTCAGACCTCGTTACAGCCCTGGTGAGACCCTGCACAGACCTGGTCATACCCCCCCACAGACTCCTGAGATGCCTCATAGCCGTGGTGAGCTACGCAGAATATGTAGCTTCATATTATGCTGCATTGCTGTATAATGGATTGCTGGGATTTGTAATCATCTATTACTAATGGTATTTTGCATTGCTGTATAATCTATTGCTGGGATATGTAGTTCCTCTACAGTTTGAAGTCAGTGGCAGAACTACCAGGGTCGCAGTGGTTGCAGCTGTGACTGGGTCCTTGTGCTCCACCACTGTCCTAAAATCATTAGTCTGCATTGTTTTAGAAAAAGTGTCACATGATGCTAAAAAAAGCTTTATCTCATTAACATACCATGCTTCTAGTTCTTTATACCTCTGTTTGGACAGACCGTGTTTAAATCTATTTTACAACTGATAATGAGATCTGCACAGTACAGACAGGGTCAATTATATTAATATAAGCCCCCCCCCTGCATTTCAGAGAAAAAGCTGTTTTTCAGAAAAGAGCAAGCAATATAAAAGCAGCATTGTTTTAAAGTTATGCTATGTGAAAGAGAACATGTAACAAATATAATATAGGTGTTATCCCATTTTGGCTGCAAAAAATTGAAATACACTTTAAATAGTTGCCACTGTGTTTAAAAAGAAAATTAAGAAAGCAAATATAATAGGCAATATTCAATCAGATGTTTACATATGCACATAAAAGTACATCGTATACTAGACATGTGCGATTCGTTTCGTTCCGAATCGAAATTCGGACGAATCTTCGGAAATTCAGACATTCGGATGTATCCGAATTCCGAATTACAGATATAACGAATGAAAACGAATCCGAATTTCCGTTTCCGAAATTCGGTAGCGGTAGTTCGTTCGAACGTCCATTTCGTTTTCGTTTCTTATTCGTTTCGTTCATTGAAGAAAACATTTTTCCCCCTCAAAAGTCATTTTGCTGCAAATGAACGAACGAATGAACTAAACGAATAAGAAACGAAACGAACGTTCGCACGAACTACCGCTACCGAATTTCGTCCGAATCCAAATTCCGAATCCGAATTTACCTTTACACCCGAATCCCAAAAAACAAAATAACACAAATCCGAATTTAAAACAAAACGAAACTAAACAAATTTTTTGGCAGTGCACATGTCTATCGTATACTAATAAAGACATCAAAAGTTGTATGCCTTGGAAAAACCTCTGCAATATATATTGAAATTCCTATTTATTAATGGCATGGGCATCTCTTAAAAGAAGGATCACTTGTGCAGCACAGTACACATGGACAATGAAACACGTACTGAACACATATTTACGTTGAAGGAAATGGAAGAGGTCATGGTAACAGCATTCAAAATAGATGAACAAATATCTGTAAGATGTTTTCATCTCCTAATACTCCATGAACCCAGAACCCCAAGCTTTCAAAAATTCTACTTTGTGCAGCAGACAATAGATTTTGTGGAATATGGAGAGGGGAAGAAATCACAAGAACTTAACCGAAGGTTATGATAAGTTTGAAAAATGTAATTTTCGAAAGGAGAGAACAATTTAGACCTTAGCTGTTGATCTTACTTGCATGCTTTTATCTAAGACCTCATACATTTTAGGGACTTGAGAGCCAACAAATCAAAAGCATTAAAGCAAAACTCCAGGAAAACAATCAAATACACAGTTGAAATATATATATGCTTACTTGTTACCTGCCATAGTATTTGCAACGCTATACAGTCAATTTTGTGATATACATGCATTGTTCACACTGCACAGCTAGACCTGCAAAATTCCTGATAAAGCAATTCTTCTTTTTGGACTTCCTTACAAGAGAAAAACTTTCAAAGCTCCATCCAAATCTAAGCTCCTCTGCTAAGGCTCGATGCAGGTGCCAGCCAGGGAGCCGTCCACACTCCACAATCAAATCTGTCCAAAAATAGCCACCCACCACCAATCTTTCATAAAGAAATGTTTGGTAGAGATTGTCAGTTTCTGGCTATTTTTGGAATGATTCTTAGACGTCCCGGTCAACAATTGAGCCTTCTCTGTCACTCTCCACTTTCAGCTTCCTTATGGGACAGTAAAATCAGCATCATCAGCACTGTCCAGAAAACCAACAGCTGACCTAGGAATCGGTGAACCAGTGGGAAGCAGTGTGCTCTTCCTAGCTTGCGGAGGTTTGTGTATCACAAGAATGGTTCACCAAAATTACAAAACTTTTTGTGACATTAATGAAGTCATACCTCTCAACTTTCTGAGATGAGAAATAGGGATACCTTTCAGCACAATGCATTCATGCAACAATGACAGTTATGTGGACCATTAAGAATTTTTTTGTCAAAAATGATTGGTTAAACCCAGAATAGTTTTTCTTTTCCACCATTACTTTTCCTTTATACTGCCCTTTTAAAATAGCAAACAAGACAATTAGAAAATAAGATAAATGTTTCACTGCAGATTAACACTTTGGGTGGTTAAATTGTACCTTTCTCATAGAGATCTGTACATGAGACCAATATGAGAGACAGATAAGGAGGAATGAAGGACAGAGAGGTTTGGTTCCAAATTAGGGACAGTCTCTCTAAATAAGGGACAGTTGGAAGGTATGGAATGGGAGAGTTGCACTGAAAACAGTGCCAACCCTCACTTCTCCAACAATTGTAATAACAAAAATGGTCAGGTATTAATCTCATGTCTGTGCTAGGCATTTGAGAAAGGAGGCACATTAAGATAACACAGGCCAGCTAAAATGGAAAGCAAGGGAGTCATAATGCTCCACTCCTATTGAGGGCTGTTGGAAATAGTTTGGCAAGGCAGCTTGAAGCAATACACATCTGCTAGTCTGTTTTTTTTTAACCCTAAACTGAACTTCCAGAGCCAAACTTTATACATAATCCATTATACCTACTGTAATGACATTACGTTAATACAAAGTGGTCACATTCATGTAAAGGGGAGGTGCCAGTCAGTTAGACACCAAGCACACCTACAAATAAACAAAGGTTATAGCAGGTTAATTATACACATTAGCCCTCCTAAATAAGATGTACACAATATGTACAGTATACAATATTTGGTCTTTAACAAATTGTAATTTAGTTCTGCTAAATACTAAGGTGTTTGCCAGACTGCGAAACCTTGTCAGAGGAAAATGTTAGTGTATTTTCGGATATTGATCATTAAAAGGGTGTCTGCTAGATCATAATAAACCACTTAATCACACCTTTATCATACCTCTTGGAACCATATATTGGGTGTGTTAATTCTGAAATGCCCTCATCAAGGCCAAGAAGAAATTGCTGCTCTGAGCTCTCATTTGACATCAAAACTCATGGAAACCGAGAGTCACTTTTTCTGAGGGCCAGTGAATTTGGCTCTGCATGGAACCAAAGACGAGGCAAATATTTTGTCAGAGTTTCTGTTAAAATGGGTTAGAATGGGTTAACTGCTCAGTTAACTTGCCCCAGTGAGGATTGTACTTATTCTACTGGTGCTTAGATTGTTGTCCTAGAGCAGGACAATCTCTGCACAGGCGGAGCCTGAGTGTGTAACTCTATACATACATCTGTTTTAACTGTGTATTTAGCCTGGAGTTCCACTGCAAAGTAAATATAATTAAAAATATTCCCTAGTTTACCCCAATTATTCTGTACTGCTCTGTGCTATGGAAACTAAAAATTACAATTATGTTTACATGGCAGTGAAATAAAACAAGAACTCCAGTTCAATTAAATAGTAAGATATTTTAAATGAAGAGCTGTTGAAATCAGTAAATACAACTAAGTAACACTTTTTACATAATTTCCCAGCAGATGTAGAACAGATAATTTGCAAATCTGGTACCAGATATCATTAAGAACTATAGCAGGTGTCTGTTCCCAACCCTCATGCTAGCTAACAGCACAGTTTATACAGAGCAGAGCAACAAATGTTCCAATTAAATTATAGAAACAAATACCTTTTCTTTTTGTTTCTATGAAATCCCAATTCTATGGGGGTTATTTACTAACCAAAACACACGCACGCACTAGGTGCGTGTGATTTTTACACAGCAAAACGTATTTATCAACCAAAAAGTCTCTAAAAGCATATTTCCACTAATGCCATATATGGAAAAATCATGCACATGATGCATATATAATGCTGCTTCACAGTTTAGACAAAAATGGTTAGCTCATGCATTTACATTCCTGCATTCATCAACCCAAGCAACACAATGTAGAGCTAATTTACACAACATCACCTTGCAATTCATGCAGGGCTTTGCACACCACACCTGCTGGGTGTGTACACACTACAAAGGTGTCTAGATTCCACCAATAGATCATGCTGGGAGGGAACACACTACAGAGGTGTATACTTGTTCGTGGTGTGTTTATAAGCTTAGTAAATCAACCCCTATGTCTCTGGGCCCTTCTCTCCCTGCAGCCCACTAGGGATGTGCAGGTTCAGTTCGACCATGAGTTTGAACCAAACCCAAGTCATTCACGTTTCGAGAAAATGGTGAACTATCCATAGCAACCAGTAAAAAACAATGCACTGCCTGGCCTCTAAACTTTAGTCAGGTGGCAAAGAAGGGCTGACTTGGGGTTTTATTATGTTCCAGCCCCATCCCTATAAAAGTTACAGTTCCCAGCAGCCTTTTGTCTAGTGTTGTGCAGTAGTTAGGAAAAGATCACAGACAGTTTGCAATGAGAGAAAAAAAAGTTAACCACTTGCTTACCAGGGTGTTTATACCCCCTTCCTGTCCAGGCCATTTTTCAGTATTCAGTATTTGGTAAAATATAAAAGACAGGGTCAAGTCGGAAAATAGACACCAAACACTCACTCCGACGTTCTCGGCGATATGTAACATGTGCGGCGTAATGGATGTAATCGTCGTTTTCGCACGTAGGCGGACTCGACACATGTTTGAGCGTGCATGTGGGGGCGGGGGACTTTCATTTTTTTTTACATTTTTTCTATTGCTTTGATATGCGACTTTCAAATTTTTAATTTTTTTTGTAACTTTAATTTTTTAAACCTTTTTTTTTCACTTAACTTTATTGCTATCACATAGGGAGCAAGCAAGCTCCCTATGTGATAGCCAATTTGCACTGACAGGTCCTCTTTATGGAGACATCAGGGGTCCTTAAGACCCCTAATGTCACCTAGGGACCCCTAGAGAAGCTGATGAAGCAGAGACCTGCTTCACCAGCTTCTCTCGGGTTTCTGTACCGGAGAGTGACAGAGGAATGCGGAAGTGATGTAATACACATCACTTCCTGCATTCTGACGAGGAGGAGGACATCAAACGGAGATCATGTACTGATCTCCGTTTGAACTCCTGATCATGTACGGGGTGGGATGGAACGATTAAAAACGCCCACCTGCATTCAAGAAGCCGCTGTCCGGCCGTTTAATTACAACGGCCGGACAGCAGGTGGTTAAACTAAAACTAAAAATATAAAGAAGTTTAAAAAAAATAAAAAGCACAGCCTCCTGAGACCCACGGTCTGCTAAAACCCCACAAATTCATCAATTTTTCACTATGGTTGTAAGTGGGGCCTCATGTTTAAGTTTCGCCTAAGGCCTAGCAAAGTCTAGAGCCGCCTCTGATTACTGCTACTGCTTTTCTACTGTATATGCAATTATACTGCAATTGGGAAAATTCAACTTTCCAATGCTGATATAGCACTAAAAACCCTACTTAATTTGCTGAAATTGCTTTGCAATGAAACTGGGCAAATTTGACATAGAGGAACTGCAGTGGACAAATAATAGTGATAATTCAAATAATAATGATAGTAGTAATAATAATAATAATAATAATACATACAAAGGGAAGTCATAAGTGCAAAAAGTTTACTGCAGCTCAACAACTTTTTCTTTGACATTAACTTTTGCTATAAGGACACGTGTTCATTGTCACTGCAATTTTTTTTTCAGCTAGCTTTACATTTTAATCGCCTGCTGTATTTTAATTAGATTTTAGGCCAGGTGCAAATAACTAAAAGTATACCATTCATATATATTAATTGAAGCACAATAAGAAAAGGATTAAGGAAAATCAAAAGACCAAGGGAAGAGAAAAATCAAGATACTGTATGTATTCTTGTATATAAGAATACTTAGTGAAACTATTTCAAATTTTATTTTTAAAGTTTTTATAACATTAAAGATCATCTAAATTTTTGACTGCCTTCACACATCTGTGGATTGTTGGCTTTGACGTTGCTGTGTGGTGCATTTTAAGTGCATTTATATAAGTACTATTCATTGCTATGGAAGATTTACTTTGTTGATTATTATACCAAAGCTTGATTTCTTAGGAAGACCTAAAAGCAAACAGGTGAATATAAGATGTATATTCAGGCATATACAGTAATATAACGGTAAAATGGTATGATATATCTGTCAGGCAGGGGAGCAGGGATGAGTAATACTTTTTCCCAGTTTTTTTTGGTCAAATTAGGTACCTCGGCTTATATTCGGGACGGCTTATACTCGAGTATATACGGTAAGCAAAATATAGAAATACCATAAGTCGAATATCTTTGCTTTACATAGCATATATACGGTATATACGGTATAAATGGTTTTTTTTCTTTTTAGTATCATTAGCATTACTGAGTTCTTTTATCTTCTTCCTGTAGTACAAAACAGCTTTTATTACTCCCTGAGACATCATCACCAGGATTGCAAAGATTGCAGGATTGCAGCTGCTGGGAGGACATTTCCTACTAACATGGGCAACCCCCAGAACTGCATTTTTCAAGAGTCCTTTCCCTACATTCAGGGGTCTATTTATAAACAATTTGCAGAGCCATTTACCCTGCGAATCTCTGAGAATACAGGCAAAAATAAATGTCCAAATGCAATATAATCATAGCCAATAGAGGGAAGTATTTTTTTCAGGAAGATGCTCATGAGATTGCCACCTCCCAAAACAAGCTGCCTCACCTTGGGGTGGGGATGCTGTCTGCCTAGGTGAACACTGTGACAAGGCAACAGGTCACCTGGCCATATGTTCCCCCCATGAGGTATCTCACGGGATCCCCTAATCTAGGATAGTGCAATCGAAGCTGAAGCTATCGAATATGCTTACTGGCTGAGCTGGGGGAACTACAAGGATGGAAATTATCCATCTTGTCATTCAGCTCAACTGTTTATTGAAGGTCTTGAGGATGGAAACAATATGTATAAGCAAGAATTCCGTGCAAGAAGAAATGGAACTAGATTCTCATCAAGGCTATTCACTCCGGCTCAGTACGGCTGATTTAAGCCGTACATTGGCTGCCTTCGGTCAGCTGAACATGCTCTGCATATTGGGCTGAACTGAAGTGCAGAGGGACTCCGACTCCCCTATTCTCAATCGGCTACGCTGTTCTGCTCGTTACCTCTTTTGGGAGAAACCCCACACTTTTTTTTCTTCTTTTTTTAATGAGGTCCCACCTAACTTTCCTCCCAGACCTAAAAGTTCTGGTATTGTTTGAGAGGGGGAACCGCTCGCTTTTTTTTTCTTTATAAATGTCATTTTTCCTGCAGCAGGTTCTATACATCGTACAGATACGCCACTTTACAGGCAGTTTAAGGGGACCGCAAGACACAATATTTAAAGGAAGTTTTCCTTTTCTTTGTTTCACCTTGAGCAATGCTAAAATCACTGCTCCTTTAAAAACAGTGTTTTTTAAAAGTGTTTTTTTTGTATTGATACATGTCCCCCAGGGCAGTACCCGAATCCCCATACCCTGTTTATGACCAATAACTTGCATATAAGCCTTCAGAGTTCTGGTCCCATAGACTTGCATTGAGTGCGAAGTTCGAGTTCGAACTTTTTTCATGTTCTAAAGTTCGAACTGTGTTTGGCCCATCACTACTGCTGACACTGTCCTTCCTTCTGGAGGGTGACTACTTTTGTTCTCCATAGTCCCTCTGTGTTTTATAAAGTAGCAACTGATAGAAGCTCACTACTGTGATAGACTACAATCTCAAAACAAATTAGTAAACTAAATATGAGGTCATAGTCTACCACAGGAGTGAGCTTGGAGTGATGGCTACATTACAACATACACAGGTACCATGGGGAACGAAAGTAGTCACCCTCCAGAAGGAAGGACAGTGTCAGCGTGAATGCAGAGATGCTTTGAGGATCTACAGCGGAATGATACACAAATAAGATACATTTCTGTTAATAGCTAGGGTTCTTGAATGCATTTTTATGACTTAAAGGAGAACTATGAAGTGAGTGATTTCCACTCATCCTCATAGTTAGAGCCGACCAGTGACAAAGAAGCTTACACAGGTCAGCTTTATCGATCGGGAAGTAAGCAGAAACATGCACCAATCCGCTCACTTCCCGATCTTCTCCCTGCAGAGAGTGGTGACTGTCAGTCACCGCTCCCCGCAGGAATTCCCCCCTCTCCGATCCTCCAGCGCTGATTGGAGGAACGAACAGGGCAGGGGGCGGGCACAGCTGGCTCTGCCTCTACATAGACAGAGCCAGCTGTCACTCACGCAGCTGGGTGGATCTCGACAGTATTGTCAGGATCCATCCCGGCTGTGGCGCTCTCCGTATATCACGCTATACTGAGCTTTGGATCACGCGAGGAGGTTTGTATATGTCCTCCCGAGACCCTAAAGAGAACTAGGGGGAAAAACACTCATCGCATAGTTCTCTTTTAACTCCTGAGTTTAGTGTCACTTTAAGGCCTACTATGCCCCGCATTCCCGTATACATAAAGTAACATGATACAAAACCTACACCTAATCTGCAACCTTCCCTAGTTTATTGTCCATTTAGTGATAGAATTATCAGTTAAGTATAGTTTTCTTTTTCTGTTATCATTAATGAATGAGCTGTGTACTAGCAACATGGCCATTTTCTGCTGGCATTCTACATTACATCATAAGTTTTATTGATCAAAGGGTTTGCCATCAGCAAATAATCTTCTGTGATTTGCAGTGCAAGACACATAAGAATGATTAGTTACAAATTTATATGAATCAATACCAATATGGATTTCGTATGCTTTTAGAATATTAGCCTATTAATCTGTAGCCTGTTATGTCTCAATTTGCTGAGGTTGCTCTATTTGTATTGTATATGTTTGATTTTAACAATTTTAAGCACGTGATTTGTAGTTTTTTAAGGTCAGCAAGTATATGAGCCCTTGCTAGAAGTATTTATTGTTATAGAAAGCAGTGCATAGAAAATAAAATATGCATATGTATCCAATAAAAGCACACTGTGCAATACTCAGTGCTGCAGCCTATAGCAACCAGAACAAATTTCAGGATCCGTCCAAGCTGCGGCGCTATCATTATATAGCTGTCAATAGCCTGCTATATACTGCGTCTTGCCTAGAAAAGTGGAATGCACACAGTGACCCACTGAACATGGGGTCGTGACCCATTTTTGGGTCAGGACCCACCAGTTGAGAACCAAGGCATTAGGGTGCCTTGAAATGAATGGCAGCACCACAAACCTAGAGCAAAATACCGCATTCTAAGGGCACTGTGCAATAGCATGTGCTAATCTTAAGATATTGTGCACTTTGCTTAATGCTCTGGTGTAAATGGGCCCATACTGTTTAACAAAATGCTTCCAATGGTATATTTAACAGACAAAAGGGTGTAAATAAGAGAAGTCCATTGTTAGTGTACATACTCTTTAGAATATACTGTATATGGACCAATCTCCAGGTGAATTTATTTGCCTGGGACTTGACGCAGAGACGCAGTGCAAATCAGCACTGCACTGTATGTTGCTTAACCTTCACACCATGACCCTTGGAAGAGAAGTTTTGTCACTAGATATAGAAAAAAAATTATCACAGCAATGTGAATTAGTTTAGAAAAAAATTGCATTGCATTGTGCCCCTATGTATAGCACAGTTTATTAATGCTAAAGTGCTGATTGCAATGGGTAATATACATTTGTGGTAGCTGAAATATAATACATGGTACATTTTCATGACTAAGGTAGAATGGATGTCTCCAATATTTTATTTAATATAGACCACTAGGCCTCTGCGGCAGTACCAAAAAACATGTTAGGCCCCCAGCCGCAACACACTGGCGCGGGGACAACCACCAACTGACTGCAGGCACTTCCAATGAATAGAGGATACCATACCAAGACAGGTCCCCAAACATTAACCACCATCACTTAAACGGCCTCCAAAGAACCCAACTGCCACATAACAAAGCAAATGTCCTAGGTGCAACCACCAAAAAAACAAAAAAGGGGCAGATGGGCGGGAGTTTGCTCCTCGTCCGTCAGTCACCAACTGCTGAAGATGGAACCCCACCCACTCAGACCCCCACTAAAGCTCAGCATAACCTTTTGAACTGGCCAATCGGTAAACTAAGTATACTAAGGCCAGATGCCAAAACAATAACTCTTTGTATTGTCTCCGCTATTCACCTTGTCATGCTTGCCCTACGCTTATTTTTTGTTTTGTTTTTGCTCCGGGCATAACTCTACTGCTTAGATTAAAAAACAAACAGATCTTTGGCAGAATCAATCAAGCAGATGCAGAGATGACTGAACCCCTGAAATACTGGGATGATAAAACAGATTTGCTACATAGGTATTTGATTAATTGGTTTCACTGTGAAACTAGAGACATGAACCTTGCAGAATTAATTAGGCCTCACTGATAGGAAAGTACCATAAATAATAATGTTAAATTAATATTAATGGAGGAATTAAATGATCAATGCAATTTTTCAAGTGCTAACATTTTGTAATAAAGAGATATTATTCAATCAAAATTTTATTACAGGGGTTTCTCTAATAACTTTTCACTTTTCTCCTAATTCAGGCCATTAGTAAATCAACCAGTGGCCATTTTTTAGATCTGCTGACAAATCAATCTAAATTCTGGGGGAAAATACCATTAGGCTTGAAATGCCTGGGTCATTTTACAAAAGCTGCAAAACAAGAGCAAATGTTATTCTTTTTGGGGTATTGATGTAGCGCAGACAATTTACTCAGTGCTTTACATAGCATACATTCACATCAGTCCCTGCCCTCAAGGAGCTTACAATCTAAGGTCCCTATCTCACATGCATACGTATGAGGGACAATTTAGACAGGAGCTAATTAACCTTCCAACATGTCTTTGGAGTGTGGGAGGAAACCAGAGCACCCGGAGGAAACCCACATAAGCACAGGGAGAACACGCAAACTCCTTGCAGATAGTGACTTGGCTGGGATTTGAACCAGGGACCCCCCGGTGCTGCAAGGCAGAATCGCAAACTAGTATGCCACTGTGCAGCCGAATGGGTTACTTATACCTGAGGAAATTTGCTTGTCCTAGACATTAGTTACACTTTTTTTAATGAAATGTGTCTACTTAAATAAGCCCTACTCTGCTTATATTTTTATTACTGGTTTTAAATGTTTATTTTTTTTTGCAGGATTTAACCGCCTCCAAGCCTGCTGTTGTAATTAAACGGCTGTTGTAATCTCTGCTTCATCAGCTTCTTTGGGGGACCCTGGGTGACATTAGGAGTCTTGGAGACCCCTGATGTCTCCATAAAGCAGACCTGTCACATACTCTTTGCTATCACATAGGGGGGATTCTTAGCCCCCTATTTGATAATAATAATGTTAAGTGAAAAAATAATAATAATTAAAGGCACACATAAAAAAGAATTTTAAAAAACCCAATTTTTTTAAAAGTCCCCGCCCATACATACACACATGCAAACATGCGTTGGGTGCACATATGTGCGAAAACGACGATTGCATTAATTACGCCGCACATGTTACATATCACCACAACTATATGGGTTGGACTTGATGGACGTATGTCTTTATTGAACCCCAAATACTATTTAACTCTGTAACCACAAACATTGCAGTGAGAGCAATAATTCTAGGGTCATTAATCACTGATAACATGAAAGCTTTTAAAGCATCGCCTATGGTCAATTTTGGGTATGGTAGCTTTTTGCGATTTCGCGGGTGCGTACAATTTTAAGGCTTGACATGTTTGGTGTCTATTTACCCGGCGTGACCCCGTCTTTTATATTTTACCAAAAAATTGGGTAATAATAAATGTATTATAACATCATGTAAAAAAAACCTTATTTTTCCACAAAATTTTCAGTAATTGTTCCTTAATATAGTAAAAAATAAAAACCGCAGTGGTAATTAAATACCACCAAAAGAAAGCTCTATTGGTCCCCAAAATATGGTATAAAATTAATTTCAGTACAGCGTTGCATGGCGGAATAAATGTCAGTCAAAGAACTGCAGCGCTGAATACTGAAAAATGGTCTGGCCGGGAAGGGGGTGTAAACACCTGGTCAGCAAGTAGTTAAATGTGTTCTGGTTTTGTCTGCATCTCTTTTGGAATACATCTCCTCCTTTTATGTTATTTTAGGAAGAGATCTCTCTAATGGGGGCAGAGACAGTAATTTTTAGCAGAGTGGGAAGATTTTTCACAATGGTGTTAAGTTGTTCAGTGCCTTCATGTCCTGATGATAACTATGACCCCCATTTTTTGCATGAGTGCCACAGGGACTGGAAGAGAAGAAAAACTCTCTATTGTGATCATGGAAATTTTTAACCACTCTTGGATAGAGCTCAAAAAGCTGAAGTTTGGCTTTAAACTATTAGGGTTTAAGGCTTTAATAGGGTAGGTATGCTCTGCTTCATACACCAGTTAAACCAAGCTCCCCATTTTGTGTTTATAGATACTATTAAGAAGTTAGTTGGGAAATTAAAAAAACTGCCACTTTCAATTTACCAGCCTCATGCATCAACACGTGTATGCATTGTTGTACAAAACTTAATGTCATTGCCACTGATAGCTCATCTATTGCTACCTTGACTCTAGGAGAGGAGTTAGACTTATCTGCATAAATTAAAATGTTGGGCAAATGTAATTAATGTGAAGCATTTCCAACAAGCCTTGTCCTTGCTACACACATTAAGAGCTGTTGTTGCTTTTCATAAGGACATATTTGTACCTAAATGGGTTTTATTTTTTCCAGATACTGCATGTTGCTCAGCATGTTTAAAAATTAAAACAAGCTGCTTTTGCTACTTTTGCTGCTATACTAAAGCTGGCCATACATTATGTGAATTTCCTATGGTTCATGATGAACCATCTGAAATTCTCACAGTGGGTGCCCCAATCGGCACCCTTCTGCACGACATCCCTTAATCAGAAGATTGAAGGAACCAGGTGGAAAATCTTTGCCTGCAAGCACCGTTTAGATATTCTGACAGTGGCCGGAACTGGAAACAGCCAGAAGGCTGAACAAAAAACATAGTACAGTGTATGGCCAGCTTTACCTTCAGTTCAATGCTTTCTCCTGCAGTTCTTCTTCTCTGCCATTAGATGCCACCTGTTTCCAGGTAGAATGATAGCCAACACCATTCAACCCACCTTCTCTGAGACCCATCTGTCATTCAGCCACCTCCTGGAGTAGCTTATTAGGTTAGTAGGTTACTGAGAACCCAGAGTTTGTGATAGCAGGTTATCACAAACTCTGGGTTCTCAGTACTCCAGGAATGAGTGGCAATCATATGACAAAGCTGAATTGACTGACCTCTTTAGGCAAAAAGTCAATAGTGATTACATTTTCAAAGTTAAAAAAAAACATTAAAATATTAACAAATCTAACTAAACCAGCTTTTTATGTAATCACTATAGTAAAACCTGTATATCTGCTAGTTCAGAGCTTTACCTGATTTCAAGAACAGTATCCATGCAAAAAGGATTATTCAGGTTCTCTCATGTACTGTTATGATCAACTACCTTTAGAATTCAAATGGAGTTAATGAAAGCATTAACAAACAGCAGACATTGTTGAATCATTTCCTAAATGATAAAGACTTCCTTCTGAAAAATCACTTAACATCAGAGTTATCATCTTCATAACTAATATTAAGAACAAGGTTTCACATAAGATCAATGTGCATTTTAATTCTGTTACTACAGTACTGACATATTAGTGCATTGTGTTCTTTTCAATAATTGTAAAAAATATTTTAGGTTACACTAAATAGGTCTCTGATTCACCAATTCAGTATCAAAACTAGGGATGCAACCAAAATTTCGACCGACGAAACATCGGCCGAAAATTGCACTTTTGGCAAAATGCTGAAAGTGCTATCTTTCGGCCGAAATAGCAGTGCATCCCAGGTTACAGTGCAGCGCCCAGCGGAGAGGAAATAAACTGTCACAGGAGGCCGCGTGGTGCGGGGGAGGAAAGCGCTGTGAGCGACCGGCGTCTCTCCTCCCACACCGCTCAGCCCCTGTGACAGATCAGGACAGCGGCGTTGTGTGAGCGGAGACCACTGTCAGCTGTCACAGGAGGCCGGGCCAGCAGTGTGGGGGAGGAGTCAGCTATCCGAGGAGATCGAGCTCTCCTCCCTGCACTGCTCGCTCAGCCTCCTGTGACAGCAAGTCAGGATGGAGAGCAGGTACAAGCAGTCAGTGATCAGTGATCGCTGAGTGTTTGTAAATAATTGAGGACATAGTATGTTTACTGTGTCCCCAATCATGAATGAATGGGAAGTGATCTACATCTCCTGTTCATTCATAATTGTGGATATGGTAAACAAACCTCCACCACAAATCTCCACCACAAGTTCTGAATGAACAGGAACACTCAGTATAGAGGATTCCTGTTCATTCATGAACAGGGGCTTCAGAAAAAGAGAAGGGGCGAAGGGGGTTCTTCACAGTAAGATCAGTTAGGGTCTGGAGCTCACTGCCACAGGCGGTGATTTCAGCAAATAATGTGGAATTGTTCAAGAAACTTTTGGACGATTTCTTAAAGGACCGTAATATACAGGGGTACAGGTACTCCTAGAATGAGATCCTAATAGGTTGGACTTGATGGACTAATGTCTTTATTCAACCTCAAATACTATGTAACTATATGTAACTATGAGGACTCTGTGTCCTCCATCTCTTTTTCTATTTTAAAAGGGAAATATCAGGAGTCTGTTTAGATCCCTAATATTTCCCCTAAAACCCCAAACAGTAA
>NW_017307583.1:173181-173722 GCF_000935625.1 Nanorana parkeri | reverse complement strand
AAAATAAAATATAAAAAAAATTGAAAAAGTTAGAAAAAATACATTTTTGGTTTCGGCCTGATATTTTTCTTCGTTTCAGTTTTGAAATTTTCATTTCGCTGCACATCTAATCAAAACAAATTGCATAGTCTTTTAATGTTCAGAAGGCCAAGAATTTAGCCCATGCAGTTTTACACGGTGTTGCTATAATTTACATTTAGGGAGTTCCTCTGGATAACTAATAGTCAGGGGTGGACATAAGATATTACTACCCTCCTTTCTGAAAATGCACGATGGCAGATTGTTCCAGGGCTGTAATGCACTGAGTTCCAGGCCTAACACAGCATATATTGAGAGCAGGTTGGAATGCCTTCTACAGTGCACATGCTTCAAGTATGTGTTAGAATAATAATTGGGGAGGGGGGCAGACTGTGAGGTAAGTTGCAAGCAATGTGCTGTTGTGTGAACTATGCAAGAAGTTATTTTATTATATAATCTGTGTTGTCTTGAGTAGGTCCAAAGCTGGGGGGGGGGGGCATGTTCCCTGGATGCTGCATTAGGG
>NW_017307583.1:157006-173158 GCF_000935625.1 Nanorana parkeri | reverse complement strand
AACATACTAGGAATACACCAATACCAATACCGTTGTCAGTGCCAATACTGGGCATTTTCACTTGTAAAAATGCTCCGACACCGGCGCTTTAAATTTTTAAACTGAAGCGGCTCTTAGAGGTTCCGAGCTTGCTGGGGCCCTCAGGCAGCCTTCATGTGAACCACGGCGCCTGTTTACAGTGCCAAGCAAAACAGTCAAACAAAACAAAACTGTTGTTTACAGTGCCAGCCGCACATCTCCTCTTCCTTCCTGGGGAACCAGGCAGTGCTGCTTAAATTCTTTCTCTCCTCACAAAACCCTCCAGACTCCTGGTGAGACCCCGCAGAGCCTACTTGACATACAGCACAGCCCTCCTGAGACCCCGCACAGCCCAAATGAGACCCCACACAGCCCACCTGTCACTCTGGAGACATCAGGCTGCCGGCCCAGAGCAACACAGAGAATGTAGCTTCATATTATTCTGCATTGCTGGGATTTGTAGTCTTCTATAGCTGATGGTATTCTGCATTGCTGTATAATGTGTTGCTGGCCTGGCGACTCGGCTTGTAGCTTGTATTAACGAGTACTTGATTATGAACATTTAAAATGGTGCCGTGTGTGGTAAAGGTTAGCAGTTGCCAAAGCAGCAAATACATATGTTTAGACCAAAGTAAGATCTCCGCCTTTATACTTGTTTATACAGTTCGAGAATAACCCTATCTGATCTCACCTATGAAAACCCTTTCTGAGTGTCACCTACACCATATATATAGTTCCATGTATAGCAATCAGCAGGACTGAACCTAGGAGGGCGTCACCACACCTGAAAAAAGCTGCACTTTATGAGGCAATTTCAAACCTCACTTCCACTCCACGGCATTCAGAAAGGCCCAGCTGAGCCACAGAGGAAAGGCTTGAATTATGCAATTTCAAGCCTCACCTCAGTAGCGGATTAGTGTATTTTAGACCAGCTTCTGTGCTCTCTTCTTTTGGTGCGGCTGCGCCCCTCCTGATCCACCACAGAGGTGAGGCTTGAAATCCCTTAATTTAAGTCTCTCCTTCATGACAGATTAGAAAGGGCACTGCCAGATAAATAGAAGTGAGCCCAGAAGCAGCTCTTTAATTAACAAAGCAGCACTGGAGAATGAGGCGATTTGGAGCCTCACCTTTGCGGTGGATCAGGAGGTGCGCCACCTCAAAACAAAAAAAGAGAGCCCAGAAGTGTGGAGTAGGGGCAGGGGGAATGTGAATGGAGAACTTCTCCCAGGAGAAGCAACTCTGAATTTTTTCCCTGGGTGATGGATTGTCTAGCTTCGCCACTGGTCTTGATTGTGATGCTGTATACACTTGGTGCCTTACTTGTGGCCCGTTGGTACTTGATGTGTGTCCCTCAGATCCCAATGGACTGTAGCATGTTTCCAGCCAACCCTGTATCATGTCCCTAGCTTTTGACCAATATTTGCTCTAGTTTGTCTGCACTCTCTGATTCTACATAGACTAACTCCAAATCTGCTCAGGTGAGTACCCACCTGCACACCACTATTTTATCACATGTGGATTGGGGTATCTATTTTGTGTGTGGCCTGCAAGATTTTGGATAGAACATCACTACTACTACTATTATTACTTTCCCTATTCTCATTAGTATATCGATCAAAACTTCTGTGATCACTTTTGAACTTTCACTTTTATGGGACTTTTTGTGCACTGATGTTTATATATTGATGTGTTTACATTTATTTAGTAGCTAAAATTATTATTATTTATGTTGATTACCACGATCAGTAGTGCTTTGTAGCTTGCACTTAGATTTGACTGGGCGCAGATCATATTGATTATTATTTATTCTAGCATTACATATACTGAACATTATGTGTGGTCATTTGGTGCTGCCAGCTCTATAGTGTGCTGTGTGTAATGTTCTGCAATGTACTGTTTATGATATTCTGCAGTGCTTCTAGTGTTGCTTTGCAGTGTGTTGGGTGTCAAGTTCTGCATTGTGTTGAGAGTACTGTTCTGCATTGTGGGATTGCTATATGTAGTGCTCCGCAGTGTGAGTTGTGTTGAGTGTAGTGTGCTGCTTTGGTAGGTGTGCTTGGTATAATGGATTATAGAGTGCTGGATACAATGGGATGGAGTGTAAGGTAGCCATTCTATGGTGCTCCAGTATGCCTACTCTACAGCATTACTTGACAGGACAACCGGATACCAGTTAGTGCCAATGGACTGGGGAAATTTGAAAATTTACCTGCTTACACAGTATATTTGATTCCAGTGCCATAAATATAATAGCTTTTGGCGTGATACCCCAGGTTCTGAGAACTAGTTTTCATAGTCTTGCTTACCAGAGTTTTAGCAAGTAACAATGTATCCTGTACAGGAAAGCATGTCCTACCACCTAACCACCCTAACCTGAACACTTACTGTATGTAAACCCTAAAATGAACTTCTCTTATTTGCTGACGTGTGCTCATTACATCACAAGGGATGACACAACATGCTTTGGAATTTAGAGCCCCCCAAAAAAAGGGCCAGTTAAACTAAGATTGATGGTTGTTGAGGAATGCGAATTGTTGCACATGACATCTTATTTTGGCATATAACATCTAAAATAGACTATTAGGTTGCAAAGCATACAGTTTGCTTGGCACATAGTAGAATGTGTAATTGTCTTGTGCCATCATTCTCTAATGAACGCTTCTACTGCACAAAATATTGACAGAGTCACTTTCTGGACCACTATTCATTTGGTGCAGATTGGGAGACATTTAAGGGTCTATTCACAAAAGGGTGAAGAGTTTGGAGAAGGCAGGAGAAGTGAACAATCTAGGACAACATAGCTGATTTGGAAAAATTCTCCAATTCAGCTCACTTTCCAGTTCAGCTATGTTGTCCTAGATTGTTCACTTCTCCTGACTTCTCCAAACTCTTCACCCTTTTGTGAATAGACCTGTGAGTGTGAAAAGTCACACTTGGGATTTTTTTTTTTTTTACAATCGGTGCACTAGTCACATCTTTCCAACTGAACTATTATACTGTATGGTACACATAAAAAAGCAGGTTTCCATGCACCAAATATTTGGTGCATTGACAATAGTTTATCTGTCCCACTGTGTTTTCAAGTCAAAGAGAAAGGTAGTAACACATTGTATTGCTGGCACATCTACAGTTGTTTTCCTGTCATTGCAGCATGTTGAAAGGGATAAAATGTGGAAATGCACATGCATAGCAGAGATATATGAAATATGTTTATTTTCTTTTTTGTCTTGACATATTGTTTAAAATTAGCTCTTATAACCTAAAATCTCTAAAGTAACTATGTCTCGTAAACAAACTCAGCTCAAAAAACAGCCGCACACCACCGGATCTTCAAATAATAAATCCAATATTTATTGTAATCCAAAAGTGCATACCACAGATGTGCTCCCCAATACAACAAGTGTCCTCTTACGCTTTTAAGCATTTAGGCCTAATCATAGAGGTAGACCTACCAGTGGTGTGCGGCTGTTTTTTGAGCTGAACTGATTGAAGTTGAACACGCGCTTGTTTTGCCTGCACCTATGGGATCTCTGTGATGGTGAGATCTCTTTGTATCCTAAACAAACTCACTTACAAAAATGAGGACCTACAAAGCAAGTGGATACTTACCTCTCCTGAAGACCATGACTGCTCAATTGCAGAGAAATCACTGGCTGAAATTTCTACTACAACCAACATTTCCATGCGTGATGATCTTCTATGTCCGCCCTAAGGTTATGCCAAAAAAGCCAAGATCAAGAGAAGATGCGGCAATAACATGTCTACCAGAATAGCACTTCTTCTTCCTTCTCTTTGGGCTGGGCTTTTGCTTGTTACATTGATGTTTGAGAAAATGAAATCATTGAAATACTTTGAGCTATGAGAAGAGGGAGAAGAATGTTAGCAGAAGAAAGGCCATCAATCCATGAACAACTGTTGCTGTTGTTGTTGGTAGACAACTTGAGTTGAACTGCCCCGTGATTTCTAATATCTCTTTCCAATAATGGATGTTCCCAGTTCTGCTTCTACATATCACAGTGGAACTAGAGGTGTCTCAATCCAACTCTGTAATATAAAATAAAAAAAATATATTTTTTACAATAAATGCTGTAAATAGGTAGACCTAAAGGAAAACTATAATGGTTGTGGCTCACTTTGTTTTATTTTTTTAAGTTTGTACTTTTAAACTGATATTTTATGCCATGACACTGGTATCACAAAACATTATAGGTGTTCTAAAAGGAGAGCAAACAGAAGCTGTTTACTTTCAGATTTCCCCTTTTTTTAATTGAAACTACATGCAGAGAGGCCAGGGAGTCTCTACTCTTACTTATTACGTTGTGTGTATATATAATCTTAAAATATTGAGTTTGGAGAGAGGTAAGTATATAGGAAATGCCCATTGGTACCCTCTCACTAGTAAGCTTTTACTAATCATTAATTCTAGAAGGCTACAACAGAAAAAAATATTTACCTTTTTCCTTGGTTCTCCATCAGCCAGCACTCTCCTCTGCTCTCCTTCAATGTGGGTAGATCCTTAATGTCCTCCCATTGGACGCGATGACAAAGAGTGACAGAGTGGCGGCATGAGTTGCAGACAGGAGCTGCTTACTGAGACTGGCCGTCCAGCAGGAAACAAGTCTGCTAATTATTTTTCTCTGTTATCAACCCCTTGATTTAATAAGCTTGTAAGGGAAGCTACCAAAGGGCATGTTTTAGAAACTGTTCGGATCTGGAACAGGAAGTAAGAAGAAATCTCTCAAAAAGTGAGAAAAAAAATACTCTCTCAAAACTAGCTGCTGAAGCATGCTTTTGGGATTAAAGGGGCAAATTTATTTCAGAGTATATTTATTGGACATTAAGCACTAAGAATCCAGCTAAACCAGCAATGTAAGTCTTAATGAAGGGGTAAACTTATAGCCCCCCAAATTTGTTGACTTTGTTGTCTTTGGACTTCTGTAATGAAATAAATATATTTGTACTCTACTTTTGGTGTGGTGCTCTTATTCTACATGCAGCAATAAAAACATTTACACAGGTTCTAACTCTTCCCTACTCTATCCAAAATTAGGAAAATGTTTTGGCTAGACATACACTTTAATTATAGAGATAGGCACACTAAAATACTGTAAAGGTAACTTGTCTTCATTTCAAACACCAAATCATTTGTAGGTTGATTTTTTTTTAAAACAGAGATTGTCCTCCATATGATTAAATGTTTAAACTCAACACAAACTCCTTTTGCTTTATTCATATCTGTTGCACAGTATTTTTAGATAGATAGATAGATAGATAGATAGATAGATAGATAGATAGATAGATAGATAGATAGATAGATAGATAGATAGATAGATAGATAGATATGCCTCACATTCACCCATGCAATTGTTTTTTATGATGCTAGTTCTATTTGCTAGTTCTATTTGTAAGAACAAGTCTGGAAGTGTACATGGCACATTAGCCCATAATGAATACATGATATAAATATTAATCTACATATTTTGAAACAAGCACACAGCCTTCAAGTTCATTTCTAATTGTGCTAATAAAACAGGGGCTTTTATTGCTTGAATGATTTGTAAGCAATGTGTCAGAGTCACATCAGAATGTATTCATTTCCTGAAACAAGCAATGTTTATCTAATATATCTGAAAGCAAATAAATAAATGTCATGGAAATAAAACACAGTGTTTCAGTAATTGAGATGCAAAGATCTAATTTAATGAAAGCACACTTGCGTGTCATTTCAGTAGAGACTGATCGGAGCTAACCTATAATTACATATAATAACCAGCGATCAGTTGTCTCAGCCAGGACCACAAGCTTGCTCAGAACAGTAACAGCTAGCTGTTTTCCTGCACCTGCTCCCACTGACTATACAGCGTCCGTTCAGCAATTCTTAATAATACATGCAAGTCAGGTCTATTTCTCTGTGTTTCCTACACAATGCACTGGGATTTGGGAGTTTTTAAGAATGGTGAATTGTTTAATAATTATGTGCAACGTGTCTAAATAAAGTGTAAATGAGAACACAAAAGAAAATATATTCAGTCAGGTAAGCATTATGCTAATAACCACAATTTTAATAATATTACCTTTGTGGTCTTGACTTCACTGGCTGTCAGGTACCTGCCCGGGGAAGATGCCGAGTCCCTCTGCAGGGACGCAGACATAGAGGGCGTCCACCGGCACGTCCCAGGCGCAAATGGAAGACGGCCCAGCGGGTCACGTCCCGCGCGGCGTGACGTCATCGCGGCAATACGGCGCGGTGACGTCATCACGCCGGCGCGTGCGCAGTAGCACGTCCTCGGGCTATATAAGACGCCGCAGGACGCCCATTCAGTGCTGGGTGATCTTCAGCCAGCACTGGAGGGTTCTGTGGTGCTTTTGCCTGTTCCCTTGTGCCTTGCCTTGCCTTGCCTTGTTCCTGCTCTTCCCCATTGTGATTCCTGTCTCCAGTGCCTTCCTAAATATTGACCCGGCTTGTCCATTGACCCTTCTCTGGTTAACCCCTGGTACTCTGCTGCCCGCACGTTATTTGACCCGGCTTGTCTCTCACTCTCCCTTTTGCTGTATCCTTCTAGCACGACGGCCATTCTGCTAGGTCACCAAGTAGACCTTGTGGCCTCAAGATCCGCATCCGGCACTCGTGCATCCCCTGCCTGAACCTACTGTTCTCAACCCCAGTGGTCATCAGACGGGGTTGCAAGGGAGGTCCTCCTCGTCACTTCGGGCTCACACCACGATCCTAACACTGGCCCTTGTATTCTGCAAACTACAAGACCAGTTTAGACACATCGCTTCAGCACTGCAAGTCTGTGTAAGGACATTTGTGATGAGGAGTTTGGCTGTTACTTAGCTATGCCAGCATAGAGCATTGGAGTAGGAGAGCAGGAATTAAAATATTCTCTTAGAGAAAAGGTATGTTAAGAAATTTCAAGTAAAAATCAGTTAATAGTCATAACATAAAGAATTATAAAGTGTACCGTTGATTTCCATCTCTTCAGCTGTCCCTTACCTTTTCCAGCAGCAGTACAGTCATTAAGAATTAAGCAGGAAGCCTGGCAGGTTGCCATGTGACCACCCATCCTGGCTTCCGGATTGGATGGGAAGCCACAGCCACACTCCCTCCCAGGCACTGAGGACTGTGGCTGTTATGTGAGGAGTGTAAGTGGCAAATGCTATCTATTGCTAGGTTTGCCACCTTTTCTTCAAGAGAAACCTGAACACTCTAGTGCTGCACTGCAATTTGTTTGGGAGAATATACAGAAGAGAGTGAGGAGAGACAGCCAGTAGAGAGAGAGAGGAGAGACAGACAGGAGAGACAGTCAGGAGGATGAGCAAGGAGAGACAGCCAGGAGAGAAAACGGAAAGACAGCAAGGCGAAAGAGAGAGGAGAGGCAGCCACGAGAGAGAGTGAGGAGAGACAGCCAGCGGATAAAGCATATCCGTATAGAGTAGAAACAGCCAGGGGAGAGAGATGAGAGACAGCAGGAGAGAATAGAGAGGAGAGACAGCAAGGAGAGAGAGGGTGGAGAGACAGGGAGAGGAAAGAGCAAGGAGAGACAACCAGGAGAGAGAGCAAAGAGACAGCCAGGACAAAGAGAAGAGACAGTCAGGAGTGAGAGTGAGAATAGACAGCCAGGGGAGAGAGAGAGAGGAGAGACAGCCAGGAGAGACAGCCAGGGGAGACAGCCAGGGGAGAGAGTGAGCAGAGAAAGCCAGTGGGAGAGAGCGAGAAAAGACAGGAGCCAGGAGAGAGAGAGGATAGCCGGATCGAGATCTGCATGCCAAGGAGCTCGGAAATAATCATATAGATATTACATGTGCAGAATTAAGCTAGCAAGCAATTTGAAGGACATACATTTCATCATAAATGGGTGAGATTCATCTGATATATTCACCCATATACTGAAGATTTACATTGTCCAGATACAAACTGGAAACTCTGGTGTAACATGGGCATTTTTGGCGGCAGCGCCTCAAGACGCACAGATTTTCTGTTTTGTTTGTAGTGAAGCATGTTTTTGGATGAACATTTTATGTTTGTTAACAGCGAAAAATAGTGGATATCGGTGAAAATTGAAGTTTTGAATGTTTCATTGCAGCACCGTATGCTTGTCTCTTCGGGCACAAGAGGACTTTTGAAGCATATGCAGAAATTGTCACTTGTGGATATCAATGCATTGAAAAATGACATTTTGCTTATATAACAGATGAAGCTCTGATGTAGCATGGGCGTTTGCTGTAGAGGCGCCTCAGGACACTCAGAATCTCAGATTGAATCCAATTTAGTTCTTCCCTGAACAGTATACACGCACAAAAAGTGAATATTGATATATGTTTGAGCTTGGAACATCTTCACTGCAGTACACTGTGTTTATTGCTTTGAGCGCACACAACAAGAAATACTGAGGAATATATACAAAGTTGATACATATGGATACAATTTCAACATAATCCACAGGAACAACACTAGTATGCTAATGACTTTGGATACAGCTGTATCATGGATATATATCATGTATACTAACATGTATGTGTTAGGAGATTACAAGCTCCTAATTTCAAACTCTGCAGACTTGCCTGAGCTATGAACAAAAAAAATCAGTCTTTATACTAACTATCTGTGCATACATATGCATAGAAATGGTTCGCAGGCTTTATATTTGTTTTTTTATATATAGTTATCTGTTTTACTTTTATGATACTTATTGATGGTAAAGTAGATGTTTATAGAAATACATTCATTTGATATGAACTATTTTTTCACGGTCTTTAGTGCTCTTAAAGCAAAGCCTTTTTAATGTATTATTGACTATATAGTACAATTGTGATTAGAAAACATTGAGATACTATACGTTGTTAAAGATATATAGTGAGAGGTTTATTTTTCCCTGCTTGATATAATGAGAAAGAGAGGAGTGACAGCCAGGAGAGAGAGAGTGGAGAGACAGCCAGTAGAGAGAGTGAGGGGACAGCCAGGAGAGAATAGAGAGGGGAGACAGCCTGGGGAGAGAGTGAGGAGAGACAGCCAGAGGGAGAGAGAGAGAGAGAAGAGACAGCCAAGGGAGAGAGCAAGGCGAGCCAGGAGTGAGAGAAAAAGAGACAGCCAGGAGAGAGAAAGACAGCTAGGAAAGAGAGCAAGGAGAAGCAGCCAGGAGAGAGAACAAGGAGAGACAGCGAGGAGAGAGAGCAAAGAGAGGCAACCAGCAGAGAATGTGAGGAGAGATAGCAAGCAACACATCTGAAGCAGAACCCCTGTGCCCTTCAAGACTTATCTGCACCCTGTGTTTCAGACACCTCTTTGCTCCCTGAATTCCGGCGTCCCTCCATGTCCTGTGCCTCATCCATGCACTCAAGTTGGAACACCAGGACTCCATGGTTGCCCCTGTGCGCCTGACATTGTGACATTATGTGTCAAGGTTTCAGCTGGCCTGAAACCCAGACACAGCTCATACAGGACTCAAAACCCGGACTGTCCAGCTGAATCCCGGACAGCTGGCAACCCTATGTATTGTTGAACCAGTCAAAGATAGCTCTTTGTGATCTCTCCACTGGCTCAGTGACTAAAAACACAGTGCCCGCTGTTGTGGTTTTAGTGTTGTGCTTGGGGTGATTAGAGTGTGCTTAGGACTATTTTGTACTCTTCCCCGCCGCCCGGCTTCCTGATTGGTCAGGAAGCCGGCTCCATGTTCCCTCGCGGCACTGCTGGTCAGAGGAAATCTCCCTCTGACTAGAAGATCCGGTATCAGGGCAGGTATCATTTTTTTTGGCCGCGTACTCGGTATTGGCACCGGTGCATCCCTAATTTTATAGAAAACATTCCTCAACTTACTGATCAAGCTAATGTACCATAAGCTGTAATTATAATCATATTTAGAAAGGCAACCCAAGAGCTGAACATTATTTCCAGGGTTCAAGTAATTTGCATAATAGGCAAGTATAACCAAGCCACCACATTACCAGGACCACATCTAGATGTAAGATGAACTGATGTATGGCAGCAGTGTCTTGATGGAATATGGAGGCTGTGGGCCAATAGGCTTTTTCTTCATTTTATCAATTTCCAGGTTGAACCATTTGCTTGGTGTGTCTTAATATGACTGACTGCTAGTAAACAGAAGAAGTCTTGCTGCACTCCTTACCGGAAATGATAACCTGCACGATGCAGACGGATGCGCATATTGACCACGGATGGCACCATGATATGAGTGTAGTTTTGAAAGGATGTCGCCAGCACACCATAATATTTTGTACAATCAGCAAAAGTCAATTTATTAATAAACAATTGCCATTCAAATGCAAGCGCTTTTTCGTGGCTGAGCACCGGGCCCAGGGTCCCCTTAATCAGGCTCAGAATGTTATCAACTGTCAGTAACTCAAAGCACACATTGGGTCATCATTTGTGTCCACTGTGATAAACAATTGAATGTTACAGCTTTATTTCTATGAGTGTAAAATGTCCTAGCATACCCATGCTTTTTTTATATATAAGTCTTAGTTTTAACTTGGTAAGAAATGCTTAGTGACATAGAACAGTTTATTCAGTGACTAACTGGAAAATGTGTTCTAATGAATTGCATCAAAAACCTGCAGGGAAGGAAAGAAGCTGAAATATCTCATTACACAAGTAACTGGTAACAGTAACCACTATTGCCAATAACTTAGCACAATGTTAGTGGGAAAGTATAAATGTGTTCAGTCATTTTTATTTAGAATTTGTTTTGGAAGTTCACAAACTGATATTTCATCTCTGTATTTTTTTTCACACAATCTTGTTGTCACGGGAGCCACGTACCTGAAGTGAGACTGAAGTAGTGGGGAGGCCTCCCTTGCACCTCAGGTCTTGAAGTCTCTGGAGATGGAGACAGAGACTTGGTGGACACCGAGTGGCACGGGTGCCAGGGGTGCAGAGCACCGTGCAAGCCTCAGTCCGAGATCCGAGCAGAGGTCAAGTCCAATCTGGCAACGAAGTACACAAGGTTTAATCAGAAGAATGGTCGAGATCCAAGCCGGGGTCGGTTCCAATCTGGCAGCTGAGTACAAAAGGGGCAAAGAAGAAGAATGGTCAAGATACAAATCCGAGGTCAATGGCAGGCAGCAAGCAAGAGTATTCAAATAGGTTTCCAGGTCACAACAAGTTCAAATAGATCTCACACTAGCACAGGAACAAGGGGAGACTGAAGATAATCCAGCAATTTGGCAGTGTCTGGGCTGGGCTTATATAGGGAAGTGATGATTGAAGTTTGAGGTCACTTCCTGTGCGCCTACTGGGCATTTTCCCGCCTTTTTACATCAGGTCTTCTGCGCATGCGCGGGTTGGCACACTGACCTGTTTTTGGCGAATGCGCAGTTGGCGCGGATTTCTTCTTCCGGCAACGCGTCATTGGCGCATGCGCAGTAAGCGCTGGACTCTTACACTTGTGTTATGAATAAAAAATAAAATCTGAACTCAAGTCAGAAATAAAAGACAGAAGTAAATGCAGTTCTGCATCCAATACATCATTACATTTGCTTTTCATATTTTTCTTGGTGTACAGCGGAGCTTAGATGGGGGGGTTGCAGCATCAGGAACCAGTCTGTTGTGCTGTAGTGCTAGTGTTCTAACAAGAAATCTAATCAGTGTTCTGTTTCTACTGCACTATGCCATCCCAGGTTGAGGGAAGGACAAGTCCTATTAGTATTACTTGAATGCAAAAGAGAAAATTCAGAGCTTCAGCCCTGCCAAACAGTGATGTGATATGTGGCAGACAGGCTGTTTTTACATCAGGTGGCACCTCTTAAGGTCACGTTGGGGGGCGGTAGGCAGAGCGGCATGCTCTGCCACCCACTTTCCGGCAAGAGCTTCCCAGATTGCTAAGAGCCGGGCAGGGAGATATGTAAGGGCCATACATTTCCCCACCCATCTGTTAGCAACCTGGGGAGCTCTGGCCAGTGTCCCACCCAGCTCCTTGCAACCAGTGACATCACTCCTGCACGCCTAGGCAGTGGTGTCACCTTCCACCAGCCACCCCCACTGAGTGCATGCACCACCGGCAGCATCGTCTGTCCCCCACCCGGTCTCAGGTGGCAAGTTGAAGTTCAACTTTTATGTAGAAGAGAAAGTAAAACCATGTTTGCTGCATGATGTAAACAAACAACAGAGGCCGGGCCCATTGGAACTCAGTGAGTATGCATCTGTACAGGGGGAGGGTGGGATTGATGAGGTAAGCTTAAAAGGGTCAGAAGTATAAGTGCACTTTGTTTTAAAGTGCACTTATCATTTAAATTATAGACAAATAGCATATTTTATCTTGAAAAGCTGTTCAGATTTTTTAAGCATAAAGCAATGTCACATTAAAGTGACATTAAAGCCAAATTCTTTTTCCCCTCCCCCCATGTAAATGTTAGCACTTACCTCAAGTGATGTCTCCTATTCTGATCTTCCTCTTCTTTCCCCATGTTTTCATGTGTCCCTCCAGCGGTGCAACGTCACTCCGATCCAGCGCTGACTGCTCTGTCTTTCCGATCCAGCGGTGTCTGCAGGCGGGTGCACGCGTCCATAGACTTACCTTGCGTCTCTGCTCGTCTCACGGCCGAGAATCGGAACTGCGCATGCGCCCGCCCCAAGATCCTTTGCGGCCGTACGAGCAGTTCCTGATTCTCGGCGCGGGAGCGAGCAGCGACAACGAGGTAAGTTTAAAACCAGTTCAAGCGTTTTTTGTTTTTTTTTAAACTTCTTGCCTATATCTACTGCTTGCTAGCAGTAGATATAGGCAAAAAAACGGAGGGTTTAGAACCCCTTTAAGTATTCTGAAATAAAATCATCAAGCAAAAACAAACTTTCACTGCAGAATTCGCCAGTCTACAACATAAGAGTATTGGTCTAGGCTCTAGGGTCTAAAAAAAAACATAGCGCAAGCTTCGGCGCTAGGCTTCGGGGCATTCTGACAAGTACAAGTACTTGTCAAAATGCCCTGTATCGGGCCCGATTCCGATGCTAGCATCGGTATCGGGACATCCCTAGTCTTAATGATGTTCCAAGGCTTTGTATGTAGATAATTAGTGTATATTTGTATATAACGTGAAGAGTTAGCAGGTGAGCATTACAGATTCAAGAAATTCATACTAATGGCTGCACTTTTTTCTTGCTAAAGTTAGGTAAATACTGCTTTTTATGTTTTTAATACTTAGTAACCTCTGGGGCCTGCAAGCCTGTGAATGCGTGCCAAATCTGAAATAATACATTTAGCTTGTTAAAATGTTGTTTGTGTTTCCTGTTTTTGTTTTGTTGGAGTGCAAAGAAGGCTAAAAAGGAAATCCCATTGAACATTCTTGTATTGTTTTACTCTAAAGCATTGCTGTTGGGGATTAGGATTGCAAAGCCAAAAGCGCACAGTTGGGACATCTAGGCAAAACATTATTCTGAAGTACACAGAGGCTAGTTGAAAGCTGTAATGCTGACAAGGAATACCTGAAAAATGCAATCAGATAGAGGAGCCTGACTAATGGCTGTCAGATTTTTAGGAGAGTCTAGGAACTGTTACCATTTCTCTGGAGTGCTTGGTGTTCAAGTTGTTCAATCTCGGAAGGACATAATTCCATTATCCTGGGCTGTGTGGACAATTCCTGTTCTTTTGGCATCGAAAAATTTTAATGCAGGACAGCTCATCACTATGTAAATGAATCAGGAAATTGTTCGTTAAGCAACAGGGGCACAATTAAAGCACTCCGCCATGCAGGAAACATGAAACAAGTGTAGGAACTTAGCTCAGCACTCTAATCAAGCAAGATCCACATTCAAATTAGGTCTTTAGTTTTTTTTATTTGGCTCATATTGAGGCTAAAACACACAAGACACTTAGATTTGGAGACACAGATAAATAAGAACGATAAAGGGCTCAAAGGTCTAAATGTACCGTAAGAACGTTTTATCCTTAATGTAAACAAAAACAAATGTGATTTGACAGTTAAAAACGCCATGCAGATATAAAAACACCATATAATGTTAGTTATGCATTCAATTAAAAAAAATGAATAAACTAGTGTAAATTCCTTAAATGTGGCTTAGTTTGATCCCCATGTTATCCCTTCTACAGCAACATCCAGACTGGGAGAGGCTGAGGCACAGCTAGGAGCAAATCAGGCATGCTGTTTATGCATGTGTTAACAGGAGGAAAGAGCAGAGTGACGGAGGGATGGGTGGATGCTGCTTAGTGACTATCCAGTCACAGGCTGGTGGCAGAGAGGTGACCTAACTTTATTTCGGAACTGCAATAGAGAAAAGTAAGGTCACCAGGCTGGCTGTACTTCCTAGCTAAGGTGTGTACATTTCAGGACTAGATAGACAGAACTATGAATTTTCTGGCAGGTAAAACAGTTTCCATATGTGACTTCAACCATGTTGATATCATTTTTAATGCTACTTTTGATTGTATGGAGCTTTGATCTTTCCGCACTACTGCCCCCACTTACCTAGCTGAGACAAAGGCTAATTGCCTTACACACACACACACACACACACACACACACACACTACATGCATCCTTATGATTCATGGTTAGTAAACCCAATCAACACATTATAAGGTGAGTTTAAAGACAGTGCCTATCAAACTCCATTCCAAATATTGGTCTAAGCATCAGTCCCGGCATCTGTGCACATCCTTAAATCCAATTGTACTAGAAGCAGCATGTTCAGACTCTACCGTCTTCTTCGAAACTACGAAGAAAGCGAAATAACCGGACTGTCTTCTCATATTTTTAAGCACATTATCTCAAACAGATTTTTGCCCGTAGGTTTATCACAGTTTTGGAATACGTCATGTTCAAATATTCAGCTATAATTTCAGATTTAAACAGTACACCTGTCATAGGAGAAGTATGGTAGCCACCATTATTGATCACCTAATGAAAATGCCAAATGTCTGGCATTTATGTAGACCCGCTGCCTTCATTACTTTCTCAATCATTCAAATGGAATACGTATGCAGATCAGGAGAGTCAGGGAAAAGTCAGACGTTCTTATTTGCTTACTTGTTCTGAGACAGTAAGTCAGAAAATATGGAAGCATCAGGGCCTAAGAGCCAGACAGCTATAATTTGTAGAAGGAATGTACAGTAAACATGTTAAGCAGGTGGAAAGGTGTTAATAACACTGGCCATTTTTAGCAGGTATAAACCACACACAACACAATAGCAATTAATTATTTATGGAACATATAAAACAGATGGTAGAAGTGATGTATATAGCATATATATATATATGTAGCGATAACTCCCCGGAGGGAGCCGCTGTTTGCCCGGTCCACATTAGTCGGTCAAGGGGTTGATCTCCGGCCGCACACCCATTAGCACTAACCGCCCACTTCTGGTGCCCATAAATTGATGTCCACTTCAGTAGTAGAATGCTAAGTAAACAGTTTATTGAACATCTTCTTTGGGAGAGAGGGTATAGGGGTTCTAGGTGTCTAGGGGTAACCATCAGAAGCTCCAGACTCACCGGACCTTGTTAAAGTAGCAATGCAGACCCACTCGACCACATTAGATAACCACTGATGTACCAGACAGTCCATATGGATGCAGATCCTCCATATGGATGCAGACAGTCCATATGGATGCAAATCCAGGAAAGACACTGACCATAGTTCCAGGGTGCTTCAAGAGCCTTCTCTGGTCCTGGTTCCTCTCCTCTTTCCATCTCTTAGGCATCCTCCATGTTGGAGGCCTCAGGGAAACCTTTTCCCTCACTCCAAGCCCATGCCCACCCCCAGGCCTCGGCCTAACCTGGGGGGCAGGCTGAACAGGATCCAGCCCTAATCCATGGCTGGTCCCGGCAAGAGAGAGCACATGGCAGCTCCTACCAATATATGTAGTCTATCCCAGCAGGCACCACTAGCTGAGAGAAGACCAGGGATTGGCTGCTGTACTGTACATACATTACAGTATCCACCATTGGCTGTCCCACAATATGACAGAGTCTCACTCCGCCCAGGGGGTACAGGCAATGTTAGACACCTGGGATTAACCATATAGTTGCCACTACAAATCCAGCCAGGCTGTCTACAGCCCTGGCTATCATTAAATGCTTAGTAGTCACATCACAAAAGGTGATGGGCGCTACAGATATATATACTGTGTATATATATATATATATATATATATATATATATATG
>NW_017307583.1:130393-156992 GCF_000935625.1 Nanorana parkeri | reverse complement strand
TCTACAGGGGGGCACATACAGTATGTCTCTCTTTATCACATAGAGGTGAATTATGGTGGCATTTTTGAGATAATTTGAAGTCCATTGAACTCCATTGCTGGCAAACTACTTCAAAACAAATCGTCCTCTACTGGCAGAGAACAGTCTGTGTGAAATGATACCAAATTCTACCACATGACAAGTGAATATGTCTGCCTTGCAAAAGAAGACAGTTTTGCAGTACGTGTATACAATAGGTAGTATAGCAGAGGTCTCTGAGGTGGCTACAGAAAATTGCTGTTTTTTCAGACACTAGAGGTGTCCATACACCATGCAAATTTTAGCCCCGCTTTGAGGAACCGGTCGAAATTTGCACAGTGTGTGCCGCTGATGGCACACATTTGGTCGACATCCCTTGATCAGCTGATTGAAGTAGCTGGCAGGAACATTTTTGTATGATAGGAGGCGGCAGCCAATGAGCTGTGGGTACTGGTCGAGGATTTTTTACAACGGCCAGTGGCCCTGTGTCAAAATACAAAGCAAATAGCGGGATTCCTCGACTGACACACTCCTAAGTGTTGACGGAGGAATCTGCTCTATTTTTTATGTTCAGCCCACGGGATCAATGGATCAGCTTTAGTCCTGTTCTGGGTCTTGGAACCAGGAGGTTTTGTAGAGCTTTGGGTAAGAAAAAACCTCCATTTTTAAGTGCACATCTTACCTGGTAACGAGACATCATTATTAGTCTCAGCTGTCCACAGACCTTTATATTTGTGAGCTGACTAAAGCTGGCCATACACCTGACGATTATCGTACGATAATCACAGGTGATCCCGCGATTGTACGATAATCGTAAGGTGTATGGGCAGAATGCGACGGCATTTACTGTACGGTCGCACGACTTTCGTCTTATGAGCACGCTAGAAACCCCGCCGAAAATCATACGATTTTCGGCAGGTTGGTAGCGTGATCGAATGACGAAAGCCGCATGGGCCGAGGTGCGCAAGCACACACTGACCGCTCACCATTGCAATCATCTGTAAGCCCTCCCCTCAGCGGGGAGGACTTGCGATGATCGCAAGTACAATCTGCCTGTCCAAGATGGGCAGGTTGTACGAACTTTTAATCACCTTACAACCATCGCACAATGAAAGGCGTGCGATAGTTATAAGGTGTATGGCCACCTTTACGCTCAAGTCTCTCTAACTCTGTCTGCTGTGGAAACATGCTGCTATGTGAAAAAGAGTTCTAACAGAAGACTAAAAAGGTGCAAGTGCTGCAAGTATGTTTTGGAGAGTCCAATCAGAGGCTCCCAGTTACGAACTGACATAATTTAACTTAGTGGCTCGGATGAGCAGATGTTTTGTTTGTTATATGTTATGAACTTGCTGTACTGTTCAGTGCCTTCCTGCATTGGAACTGTGCCTGTTTACTGCTCTGTTGAATGAAAGTGCTGGAGAGCCTGGCACCATTATAGTTTGCGTGTGTTCGTGTGCACAAGCTCTCTTATCATATGTGCATGCATGGGGGCAGCCATATTTGCTTATTACTTGCACCGGCCACACAGCAGTTGTGTTGTACTGCTCCTTCTAACAACATAGGTTTACTAGCTGGCCGAATCATTAAAAACAGCTCCCTCTAGCAGACACATCTCTAGAATCGCAACTCCTCTTTTGTTTTTGTTTTGTACAAAAGAAAGGAGCAAAGGGTTAGTTTGCCATTCTATGCCCTTATTGGGGAGATTAAGGCTGGCCATACACTAAACGAGGCAGAGCGGCATATTGGCAGTGTAGCAGTGGCGTAACAATAGCCAGGGTTGGATTTCCCACTAGGCTACATAGGCATCTGCCTACAGGTGCCCTCCAACGTGCCCTGAATAACAGGGAAGGTGGGAGAGGATGGACAGGGGTCTTGAACAATGGTAGAGGCAGCTCGAAGTCAGGAGAGTCAGAGTGGCAGTGTCCAGAGAAGTGATTGAGGGGTGAAGAAGGATGTGATGTCAGCAAGGATTGTCCCAGGAGAGGCACACTTTCTGCACAACTTCAATCATTTCTACACAGAAATGTCCTGACCAATCCGTGCACTACGCCCCCATCATCTGCCTCCTCCTTGCAGCGCATGCTTCGATTTGTACACTTCTGATGGTGACTTGAAATTGCGGATTGTGATCGTTCTAGCTGTGGCTATGTGGAAGAAGAAACGGAAGAGGTGAACGTTTTTCCTGATTGAAGCTGATGGGTATATGTAGAATACTGCGATCTGGAAGCAGAAGGGTATTCATCTTTTCTAGCAGCACGGTAAGCCAGAGAGATATACATACCATGTGTATGATGATGGCCAATCTCCTACAGTGTAGAGACTGAGCTGTATGTGCCGCTGTCCAGGACCGGACTTGGACAAAAAAATAGGCCCAGGCATTTTAGACTAAGTAGCCCAATCACATGGGGCGGACCCGATGGGTCCGCCCCACCACAATATGGGGCGGAGCCAAACACAGAAGCACAGTTGAGGGGCGGGCAGTCGCTGATAAGTACAGGAATGCTACAATTGCTACAACCGGCATACAAACCTTGCCATACTATGCAAGCCTTGCTACAATCAACATACAAATGTTGCAACAATATAGGAAGCTTGCTACAGAGAAGTCTTCTGTTACCCTGCGTGGATCTCTGCCTCTCTAGCTGTCCTTTGCTCCCCGAGCATGTTGTACATGTCAGTTCTCCCAAAATAGCGCTCACAGTTCTCCAGCAATGCTGGCACCATACCATCTATTCTATACACAGGTGAACCACAACAACACCGCACTGACAGCTTTTGGCTGGTCTTTTACAGCAGAGACTATGTTGGCTGGGAACTCTGCTGTGATATGTAATTTTCACTCCAAAATGAAAGCTTTATGTGTAGTAGAGAATGCTGGCACCAAGGTGGATGCTCATAGAATGTAGAGTGGCGTACGGATAATAAAATGTGGGCTGCCAGGAGCACAGGCGGCTCTCTAATTAGGCAAATTATGCAGCCATGAGGCCTAAGGCAGCCACCTTATTTGACTAATTACAGGGGACAAAATATATATACAGTATAGACTTCATGGGTGGTACATACAGTAAAGGCTCTATAAGGGACAGGCAGATATAGGATAACTACGGGTCCATGGTGTACAAATGAGTATTCAGTAAGCAGGAACCTTAATATTATCACCCATATATATTAATATTACGCATCTTCTACAATGGTGGAGTATTCGTTGCCTCAAGAACTGGCAAAGTTGGCTAGCTGTCTTACAGCAATGCAGAAATCCATCAGCTAGAAAGGACTACAAATTCCAGCAATACATTATACAGCAATGCAGAATATCACCAGCTATAGAGGGCTACACATCCCAGCAATACATTATACAGCAATGGAGAAGGGCACCCGTTATAGAGGACTACAAGTTCCAGCAATGCATTATACATCAATGCAGAATAATATGAAGCTACATGATCTGTTCTACCCTAGGATGTCATCCTGATGTCTCCAGCAGGGCCTCTGGGAGGCTGTGCGGGGTCTCGTCAGGGGTCCAGTTGATCTCGTGGGTGGTGAGGTTTCAGGAAGGAGAAGGAGATGTGCAGTCAGCGCTGTAAACAGGCCTCGGGGTTCCCAGAAAGGCTGCCAACACTCAGGCTGATTATGTTTGGCCTGCCCGGTATTGGTGCATCCCTACAGGGAATAATAGACAGGTATGCTTTGCCCTGTTCTAAAAATACAAACCAGAGCTCATACACTTTACCAATGGAATGTTAATGTGCACATTAACATTCCAATGGTAAAGTGTATGCGCTCTGGTCTGTATTTTTAGAATTTTCTCGTACAGGTACTCTCCGCCTGGTTTCTTTGAGCTGCTCACATATCATTGCCCATCCACCTTTTTTGTTATGCTTTGCCCTGTAAATTGCAAGTCCCCCCACATATCACTCAGGGAACTACAAGTTACAGCATGCACTTATTGTCCCTTGACACCCCCGCATATCTCTCAGGGAGCTACAAGTCCCAGCACTGTCCCTGTACAACTCCCCCAAATATTACTAAGAGAACTACAAGTTCCAGCATTCCCTCATTGTACACCCCCCGGGACAATGAGGACATGCTGGCACTTGTAGTTCCCCCGGGTGATAGAATATAGGTTGAAGTTGAAAGTCACCTTACCTGACATTGTCCAATGTGGGCTGGTATATAGATCAGGAAAGTTCTAACAGGGTATAGAGGTTTGGGGAGCAAAGATATTTGCAAAGCAGCAATTCTACCATGATATCTGGTAGTGCTTCCATGATTCTAATGCCAGTATGTTTGCACAGAAAAGGAAAGGAGGCTTGTTACTGTGAAGCCAGATCCTGCAAATTTATGTTCAGAACTTTTGTTGTGGTTAATTTGTAAGACGGAGATTAATTCAAAGTTTGGCAGTAAACCAGTTAAATTGGGTACAGATGAGTTAGTTAGGAAGAGGATTGTCTAAAAACATACAGGGTTATTCACAAAAGGGTGAAGAGTTTGGAGAAGGCAGGAGAAGTGAACAATCTAAGTCAACATGGCTGAACTGGAAAGTGAGCTAAATTGGAGAATACCTCCAGTCCTTTGATATTTGGGTTGTGACAAACCACTAAAGCCAAGTGTTTAATCGCAAAGGGCAAATAGTAAGGAGAGAAGGGTTATTTTTTTAATTGATTTTTGTCTTCTTGTCCTGGGCTTGTTGGGGGTCAGGGAAAAGGAAATGAGGGTCATCTCAGTAAGGACATAGGTAGCAACATGTTTTCAGCTTTAATACAATATAACAAAAATATGTAAGAGCAAGCTTTTGATATTGTGAGCGTCTTTAAAAATGTTTAATAACAAAAAGCTCATGCTCACTTATTATAGACTATATTCTATAGACCACTCTCTCCACTTTACCTTCCAGTTCTTTATGACAGTGGGACATCGTCTCAACAAAGTCTGGTCCTCTAAGTAGAGAGGCTCCCATCCCAAGGCTACGAAGTGTCAGATCATCACAGTTTTTAATCATGCTGCAGCATGACATCTTACTACAAACAGCAATGGACAAATCTAATACAGGTTACTAGAATATTTGTGGGACACAGCAGAAAATACACAGTTACAAACTTCATCACACATTACAAAAACTGTGAACAGAGAAATACATTTTTTTTAGAGTTTTTATGCTTTTTTTACTTGATGCTATTGTCAGCAAATGGTGCTGCCCTGTGATCTGCTCCTGTTTCTGCTCCTGATTTAATTGTACATGGAATAATATGTCCAAAGCCTGTGACCAGGAGGTACTTCAAGGAGGAGTGGATTTAAATATTTTTGACCATGTCCTTTAGTTAACTTGCCACATCACTCTGGTGAGTTTGTTGATATTTGTGATCTCTAGCGGTGTAAACAAAATGTTGTTTTGCCTATGCCTGATGCTGCTTTTCATTGGATTAAAAATTAAAAATAATGAATCTTTGTACCCTTGATATTTCTTTAGAGCACTTTGGGATGAATTCATTAAATTAATATTTTGCACTTTATTAAACTTGTTTTTTTAACCTGGTTTGCACTTTATGTGCCCAGAAGTATGTAATTATTGGCACTATTTAGGCACAATATTGTCTTTGGATTGTGCTGAGCACTGTTTTATAAGTTATAAGCACAGAGAAAGGTAAATTAAAACAGTGGAACACATTGATTTTTATTGTATAATGTATAGTAAAGCTATATGCAAATATCTATAAAATTAAAATTTGATCAATGCCACTTAAACCTTCCTATTGGTCCTTTAATACAATGAGTTGCCTCGCTGACCAATAGAAAAATTGACCAACATGAAAACTTGGGAGGCAAGCGGATGTGGATCAAAATTGACTTTTATCGGAAAAGGTATTGTTTGTAAATAACATTCGCTGCTGGCATGCCAAGATGAAGCGATTGTTTTGACTTTTTTAAACCTTTTTTTACCTTCTAGACAGGTTTGTCATATTTATAAGATTTGGGATAGCAGCAGCATGTCCTGTGACAATAAGGATCAAGATTTGAAGGTAGGCAGGGCTTATTGGTTGTGGATCAAGTGCTACCTTGGGCATTCTTAGTGTATGTGCAGGAGATTTATGGGAAAATGGTGCAAATGGGGATAACATTTCTATTGAAAGAACAATTCTGCCAGACAATTAATAACATTTTGTCTACTGCTAATGCTATTTGGGAATCCTTAAATCAAATGTTATGTAGTTTTTGAATCGCCAGCTTTAGCATGACCTTTAAAAAACCTCCAGGGGGTCTCCCAATTCTTACCAGTCATTTTGTGCTAAACAACCTCTTAGTAAGATCCTCATCCATTTGCAAGAAATGATTTCTTTAGATTACAGTAGAGGTTAAGTGAGGGTTTAAGTATTTCTAAATGATCAAGGCTGTAAATAATTAGACTTCACAGAGTTTACATGAAACTGATGAGTGGCGTTAGAAATCCTTACTTACAAAATCATTGGCTTAAAAATAGAGGATCCTCTATAATTGGGTGGCCCAGAATACTCAAGAATTGTCAAGATGACAACCAAAAGTAATGCCCTGTTTCACCTTTCTATATTTTAATGCAAAGCTAATGGTTTAGCTTGAGTGGAATGTACCTTTAAAGCAAATCGGTCACTAAAAAAATAAATTTAACAAGCCACAATGTAAAAGAAGCGTAACAATACTTAACAATCCCAATGCTAGTGACTCCAATCTTTGATTTCTTGTAAGCCTACATCGATTTTTTAGCATCCAACACTTCTGAGTAAATTTGTAATGTGCATCCCCAAGTGGGCACTTTAGCTTGACCCACCAGGCACTTCATCGCTGCAGCTCTGCAGGGTCAAAGTAGTGAAATAGCAGCCAGTGGATGGACTCAGCGTGGGACACCAGCATCCTACACACCAAAAAATGTTCGATGCTACAGATCTACAAGAAAATGAAGATTGGAGTCACTGGTGGCAGGTCTGTTAAGTGTTATTACTTCTCTTTTGTGTGTGTGAGTTTTTAATGGACAGAGTCACTTTAGGCAGAGTGTAATAAAATTAAATTTAGCTAACAAAAAGAATACAAATAGGTAAAAAAAGTGGTTAAAATCTATTAAAGAAATGAAAAGAAAAGAAATACTACTTTAATTCCTTGAATAATGTCAAATTCAAAATTTCAGGGGTCAAGTATGCTATGAAGCTTGATAGTATTTTTCTCCTTTTTTTTCAAATAATAACAGGGCTCCATTAAGTGCATTAGACAACATCTGTTTCTTTCTTTTTTTTAAAGCTACATTCGTGTACAAATTGTAGTAGTCTAATTGTCTTGGTATCCATGACAACCTTGATCCATTATATTTTGCATGGCACATGTGAATTTCCCAAGCTCCCATATTTTATTTTAAAAGGTGATTAAATATATTTTTTCAGGGTTGATCAGTTAAATGTATAATCTTTTCTGACATATTATTTTACAGAATGCTACAATGTGTTTTCTTTTTATTTTCCTATTTCTTAGAATGAAAGGAATAACTGACAAGAAGCATGGGTAGTGTTTTCAGAGAGTTTCCATTAGTTGTTGTATTATGTAAGCTGACACATTTTTTTTAGAACAAGAAGTGAAAAATAATAAGATATCCTGTTTATCTTATTCATTTTACACCTCTTACATGAAAAGGCCTTGGTGGGAGCAGCCATGCCTCAGCTTGCAAACCTACTATATCTTGGGCAATATGTTAGTGAAGAAGTTCAGGTTCACTGCAAACTGGAAGTTAGGGAACAATAGCATTCAATAATGGTGTCTCATTCGTGCATTTTGCCTTACATAATCCTTTTAAAGGAGAACTATGGGGTTAGGGCTTTTCCCCATAGTTCTCCTTAGGGTAACGGGAGGAAACAAACTAGCGTCTTCCCATCACCCTAAGCTCAGTATACCGCAAGCTACAGCTCGCGGTATGCTGAGACACCGCAATGAGGTGACGCAGCTGAAGTGGATACCGACAATTATGTCTGGATCCGCCCAGATGCGTGAGTGACAGCTGGCTATGCCTATCTAAAGGCAGAGCCAGCTGTACCCGCCACCTCCCCCGTCCGTTCCACCAGTCAGCGCTGGGGGATGGGAGCGGGGAGGGGGGACTCCAGCCCCTCCCCTGTAACGGCAGAGAGCTGTGACAGGATCGAGAAGTGAGCGAACACCGGTATGTGTTCGCTCACTTCCCGATCTACTGAGCCGAACTGTGACAGTCTCATTGTCAAAGGTCGGCTAGAACTATGAGGTGAATGCTTTTCACTCACCTCATAGCTCTCCTTTAAAGAGGCGGTCAACCTACAACTTAAACTTCACATATGTATTGGTAGTTAGAACTGTCCTTATTTGAACCATAACTAAAGCCAAATATGTTCTTTTTTCGTTTGGTTGGAGTAGGGAATGGTGAAAACCCCTGTCAGGTTTTTTCCCATCTGTGCCCAAGTGTGGACATTTCCTTTCCTGTTCTGTAGGCACAACAAACAGTGGGGAAACATTCCCAAAAGTAGAAGAAATACATTCTTAGACAGTTGTCAGTGGAAAAAAGTTTCCCCTCTATTCCTGTTCTGGTGGTCACTCAAAATTATGGTTTATCATCTATTTTCAGTTTTAGTTAGGACAAACCGAGAGAGTGACTCTCCCTAACGGTGACACAGGCAGCAATAAAAATCTGAAGGGGGATCTAACCATTCACTACTCTAGCCAGTGGCGTAACTAGTGACCTCAGAGCCCCGATGCAAGAATCCATGAAGGGCCCACCCCCACCCCCCCAAGAAAAAACTAAATTTTATATATATTTTTTTTTTAAAACAAAATTTAGACAAGGAAAAAAAAAACACTCTCCTCTTTCATGTCCCCAGCTCCCCATTATCTCCCCCTTCATGTCCCCAGCTTTACGCTCCCGGACCCCATGTCACCTTCCTTCATGCTTCCAGCTCCCTGTCTCCCCCTTCGTGTCCGCAGCAGCTCTATTCGGCACTGGGCAGCAGTTCTGTGTGATGAGGGTGCGGGGATTACACCGCTCCCACTCATTGGCTGCTTCCCGGCTGGATGATGCTTCATGCTGCACCCGGAACAATGTGAGGGGAGCAGCGTGAAGCATGTAGGGCCCAGGACAGGAGGAAGAGGTCCCTGGAATGACATTCGCGGTTACCGGGATAATAAATATCCTGGTAATCAGCGGTCACCAGGGGCCCCTTCCTCCTGTCCTGGGCCCCCTCCAAGTGGCGGAACTCCAGGGCCGCGACCTCTGCGACCCTGGTAGTTCCGCCATTGACTCTAGCCAAAGCTAAAATCAAAGTTTTGTGTTTAGATACGCTTATAAGTAAACATCTACTGAGGTTGTCATTGTTAACCTTCCCTTTCAAAATACTAGTTCCCTGGATGTCTGTCTGTTCCAGTGGCTTTCGTACTTTCTGAATCACTGACCCTAAAGTGACACTATACTCAGGAGTTCAATTCTGAAAATGCATTCAAGTAGCTTAACTATTAACATCAATGTTTCTTATTTGTGTATCACTCGGCTGTAGATCCTCAAATCATCTCTGAATTCATGCGGACACTGTCCTTCCTTCTGGATGGTGGCTACTTTTGTTCCCCATGTGTTTTGTAAAGTAGTCACCACTCCAAGCTCGCTCCTGTGACGGACTACAATCTCATGTTTAGTTTACTAATTTGTAATGAGATCGCAGTCCATCACGGGAGTGAGCTTGGAGCGGTGGCTACTTTACAACAAACACAGGGACCATGGGGAACAAAAGTACTCACCCTCCAGAAGGAAGGACAGTGTCAGCACCAATTCAGAGATAATTTGAGGATCTACAGCTGAGTGATACACAAATAAGATACATTTTTGTTAATAAGATACTTGAATGCATTTTCCAAGATTTAAATACTGAGTTTAGTGTCACTTCAGGAGTGCTGACTCTACTTTGCCTTTTAAATGGCTTAGAAAGTAATAGATTGTACAGAAGCCAACAATAGCCAGCCAACCAGCATTTTCAGACGGAGGTTAGCAATGATATACTGTGTAGTTCTCTCATTCACACATTTCTTTAAAACCCAACTGAACTCAAGCCAAAATTAGGCAGATGTTTTTAACATTGTTGCAAAAGCTTCAATGCACAAGTATAATAGTTACAGTGCTTTTGTTGCTCCCCACTGGCTGCTAATCCAAAAGATAAGCTGCAAATTGCTGCCCTTTGTGTTACAGCAGAGTTGTCCATGCAATGGTTCAACATGTCACCCTGCCTTGTCAGCACTACAATGCACCAATCAACAACGCTTGCTTTATTTTCTTCCTGTTCTTTAAAGAAAGCCATACCCACTCCTTTTTTGCACTTCAACCACAATTTAACAAATATTTGTGCTATTGAGATATAAAAATTAAGAACAAATATTTCTGTACTATCATATGTTAAGAAAAAAAACAATCTCTGTTTGGCTGAGATTTTTCGGACTGGTTCCTTCGACAAAAAGAATTCAACCAAAAAAATTGGTCTAATTTCTGCTGACTGCATTCCAAAAACATGACCAGTGTATGTCTGGCTTTAGGCCATACCAGTGTACTTACTAAATTCAGTGCTAATTGGATGGAGCAGGCTGATATCAGGAGGAAAACAGGTATGTAGCTGCATTTAAAAATGCAGTTAAGTATTTTAATTAATATGTAAACACATTTATTGGTTACATAGTTACATAGTATTTGAGGTTGAATAAAGACATAAGTCCATCAAGTCCAACCTATTGTGTGTATGCATTTATGTTTGAGCAGGTGTGTGCGTGTGTATTAGTCGATGTGGGATTTTGCTCTTAGGCGTACCTGTACCCCTGTATGTTATGGTCTCCGAGGAACTCGTCCAGCAGTTTCTTGAATTATTCCACACTCTTATTTGAGATCACTTCCTGCGGCAGCGAGTTCCAGACCTTAACTGCTCTGACTGTGAAGAACCCCTTGCGTGTGTTGAAAGTTTTTTTCCACCAATTTTTGGTTGTGCCCTCTGGTCTTTGTTACGGAGCTAAACGTAAAAAGTTTGTTAATAATGTTGCTGTCGCACTTGAATAGTTTATACAGGAAAATCATGTCCCCCCTTAATCTCCTAACCTCCAAAGAGAACATATTTAATTTTAACAACCTTTTTTCATATTTCAGGTCCTCGAACCCCTTAATAAGTTTGCTTGCCCTCCTCTGGACTTTTTCCAGCTTAAGGACATGGTGTTTGTCTAGGCGGCTCCACCTAGTGACTGGAAAAAATAGTTCTCTGTGACCATTTTGGTTTCTGTTTTTCTAAGGCCAGCCTGAAAAAAAAAAGGTCTTTCATATACCGTGAGGGTGATTTACTAACCTAAACACACGCACGCACTAGGTGCGTGTGATTTTTACACAGCAAAACGTATTTATCAACCAAAAAGTCTCTAAAAGCATATTTTCACGAATGCCATATATGGAAAAATCATGCACATGATGCATATATAATGCTGCTTCACAGTTTAGACAAAAATGGTTAGCTCATGCATTTACATTCCTGCATTCATCAATGCAAGCAACACAATGTAGAGCTAATTTACACAACATCACCTTGCAATTCATGCAGAGCTTTGCACAACACACCTGCTGGGTGTGTACACACTACAAAGGTGTCTAGATTCCACCAATAGATCATGCTGGGAGGGAACACACTACAGAGGTGTATACTTGTTCGTGGCGTGTTTATAAGGTTAGTAAATCAACCCCCGTATATCATTCTGTGTGATTTCACAACAGTCCTCAGTTGTAATGTACATACTTTCAAGACTCTAAAATCATGTATTCTTCACAACTACAATACAATGCCGCTGAATATCACACCTTTAAAGCTCATGTTGTAATGCCTTTCATAGCTCTAGTAATGAAAAATGGTCATTATATTTCAATGAGAGCAACTGCATTTCCTTAGCTTGCGCCTCCGAGAGAAGGAACTCAATTAATACCACTGTAATAATTCAGGTCATATCTGCAGTATAGTGTGTTCTTTACTATTGAGTACTATAACTATGTGCTACTGTTATTTCACATTTTACCTGGAGAATACAGCATTCAGTATGTGTGACCACATTATCACTTTCAGTAGCTCAGTGTGTTCTTTTCACTCTTTTAAGAGCTTCTTTTAACAATGCATGTGCTGAATTCCTAGAACATTCTTTCTTATCAATTCATGACAGAGGTCACAGAGTGCTGTATGGGTAGAATATACTTACATTCCAGCAGTAGATTAATTTTGTAGATGTTGAGAAGAGTTAGAAATAGTAGTTTGTAAATGTTGCAAAGGTTGTGGTCACAACTCTCTATTGTTCTCATACAGGCCAGATGCACAGCACATGTCACAAGAGGTTGTTGTGGCTCTGAAAAGCTCTGTTTACAGTATGCAAAATCTGGCTACCTAGAACAATATAAAATTCTGAATAAAGGTAAAGTGATGGACTGTCTAAATTTTGCAGAATGTTTTCAAAACATTCCATTCCAAAAACTTTTTTAACAGATGCTAAATGAAGGGCATTTGCAAAATGAATGTGTGTGAATGGGGCAAGTTCCCACTGCTCTATTCTGTTGCGTTACTTTACGTCACGCTAAAAAAAGTAGAACATGCACTATTTTTCTTCAGTGACTATTTTTTTTCAGTGCAACATAACACAACGGATCTAGTGTGAACCAGCCCCATTCACACTTATTCATTTTTCAGTGCAATGCAACGGATTGAAAGGAAATCAGAAGGTGCAAGTGCAAGTCAACTGACCCTTCGTAGACATGTGATTTCCTTCCAATTTTGGTGTGGACGGGCCCTAAATCGGTTTAAGACCCCATTACTAGACATGTGCAATGTCTTTAGTTCCAAAATGATATACGTACGAATTTCTGTACATTTGGACATTTGGGTGCATCCGAATTTTCGAATGACAGAAATAACGAATCTGAACGAATCCAAATGCTTGATAAAATTTGGATACATCTGAATTTCAATCAAAAATGAAACACAACAGGCAGGAGATCTGTAATTTACCGCTCTCTGCATTTGTATCTCAATTGAAAACAAAGTAACACAATATTGTTACAAAATGTAAATAATGAAAGAAGCTGAGAAATCTGTGTTATTCTGGTGATGAAAAAATTAAACATCCGAAACAGAACGAAGCTAAACTAAACACATTTTTTGCCAGCTTGCATGTCTACCCATTACAGACAGGCCTCTATGCGGTCTCAGCAGGAGATCCAGAGATTGATCCCCTGCTGAACTGGATCGGAACAGAAATGGATGTCACATATGTGACATTTGTGTACATTCTGTCTTTGTCCTCCATCTTGTGATAGAGCAAAATGGACTCAAGTAATCTTTACAGGCTGCTGGTTATAAACAGACAAGTGTACTCATATATCTGTTCAAAAACGTTCAGGTCTGCAAAAATGGACCTGGACACTAGGGATGCACCGATACTTTTCAGATACCAGTGCCGATACTTGGCATTTTCATGAGAACTACCAGGGTTGCAGCGGTTGCAGCTGGGACCGGGCTCTGGCGCTCCACCACTGTCCTGAAATAATTAGTCGATATTATTTTAGAAAAACTGTCACATGACAATAAACAAAGTATCAGTATTTGTATTTCTAAATACTTGAGCAAGTATCAGTACTTGCAAAAATGGTATTGGTGCATCCCTTTATTTATATTTATAAAAACAAAATCATACATCAAATTAGAGATGTACAAATCCCAGGAGCTCTGTGTGCTCCTTACAAATAACAGCTGCCTCCTAACTTTTGAATTTTTCTCTAGTCTAGTCTTTGAGCTGGAAAAGTATCTGTACATGTACTTGCACCGAGTACGGTACTTGGTATCGGTGCATCCCTACTGGACACAAACCTTTTTCCTTTGGTCTGGCGAACCTGAATGGACCCATATGTAAATAGAAGCATTTCCTCTTACATCCAGTCACTCATAGGGATACATTGCAGTTCAATTTTGGTCCGTGTAAACATGGGTCAAAATGGACTGATGGTATGCCTATGTGAAAGGGACCTAAAGCAACCATTTCCTTTTTAGAATGTTTATTCTGTTTGTTAACAACTCTTAAGTGCTTAGTAAACAAAAACTCTATTCCAATGTATCCACCAGGTCTAAATTATCCCCCCCCCATTGGGTGTGACCATCTTGCCTCTTGGACAGAATGAAGAGTGTAAAGCCAGAGTGTCAATCACAACCTGCATGTTAAAGACACCTCAGCCCTTCTCCTACTCCTACTCCTAACAGTCATTTCTCACGGCTGTCTGCATATGTCAGCAACCAGAAGAATGGGAGATGAGGGACTAGTTAGTGACTTTTCAGAAAAAGTCAATATTTGCATATCAGTTATAGTGCAGGTTAGACTAGAAACAAAATTATCAGAAAAAGCTTATGGAGAAAATAATGAAGATACCAACAAAAGGTACCAGCAGGTTTACAAGTTTGATGAGTGGAAGGGTTCACTTTAAAAAATGTTCCTTTTGAACTGTACATTTAACTCTAACATTTTCAGTGTTGCGTGATACGTCCTCTTTAATTGTGAGCTAGAATTGGTTTTCTGTTTAACATGCAACTCTGTGAAATATGCACTAAGCTCTAATTCAATATACTACACTGATTCGGTGTTCGTGCAGAATGTAAATTAACCTTGGAGAGTATTTTCACCGGAGAATATTTGGTATATTATTCTTAATATGTATACCTCTTCAGGCTATTGAGGGATTTGCATAAAATATGCTAATGTTGCTTGGCTACAAAAAAGAAAGCCTTAGCTTCTGACACCTATGGGATCATAGTTTATACAAAGCAAAAAAAATGTGCGCTCTAATGTGCTGGATGGAAAATTTGAAGTGCTGAAAATGGTTAATCATTAAGGGATAAATATAAACATATTTTTAATGATGTTATCTCACACAAGGAGGACCTACTGTGTCTGTGTCTAAATCTTTAATTAAACTTGTACATAAGAATGACTCATAGTGTACTACTGTCTGTTCCATTTAAAGTGAATGTTATATATTACTGAAAAGCCATCTTATAAATACATAAGAAGATCAGAATTGTTCCCTGCTTAATTGCGTGTCTAAAGCCAGGAAATAAATGCATTGAATATAGTCTAATATTAACCTTCTCTACAATAAATGTCCAGAGTTTTTGCCTGCCTCATGATGAGGGTAGGCCATATGTCCCAGTCCACCTCACTAAGGACCTGCTACACCAACCCCCTCCCCTTAGACTTCCAACTTTTTAACCCCAAAATAACCAGATAGACCAAGTTTGGAGATAAATGGCCATAGCAGCCCCTTTATTACAAAAGTACAATGATAAATACAATCTGACAAAGCATATAAAGTTGTGGATCTATGAAGTTACCGCCAACGATTCTCCAGTCCCTATGGATTGCTTTAACTAACTAGACCCAGAGGCGCAACACACCCTGCCTCAGGGATAACTTACGAATTGCCGCAGAAACCAACCCTATAAAATTGTTGTTTATGTGTTTAGATGAAGCACTAAGATCCTGAGGAATACTGAATTAAGTTTTACTGGCTTAGAAGGACGTTATATCAGAATACAGCATTTACAGCATACAGACAGAACTTACTGTGTATCATAGATATAAGCATGCATATAGAAAACTAGCAAAGGATAGCATTGCACTACAGCGCCATCTACAGCTCAAAAGACATATTAGTACATTAGTATAAGCTGTTGTATTTCCAACACCGCTTCTCAACAGCATATGCATTGCTATAAGACATTTAGCTTCTCTCGAAGGAAACTGTGACGATCCTTTGCCAATGGCTTGGTGAGTGCATCCGCAGTCATTTCTTTAGATGAGCAATATTGCATGTCAATAATAGCTTGCTCTTGAGTGTCCCTTAGCAGAAGATACTTCACGTTGATGTGCTTGGTTCTAGGGTTGACTCTTTCTAAATGTGTCAGCTTTATACATCCCTGGTTGTTTTCAAAGATTGGGATGGGTTTGACATGTCTACACCCATGTCCATTAAAAGCTGGGAAATCCATACTTCCTTTGCCTCTTGCATGTGGAATTGTTCCAACATTTCTGCAATTTTCTGACTTTGGTTGAGAAGATAGTTCTTTATTTGAATTCCCAGATAGCGACTGATGTTTCCTAGCTCATTAATTTCAAAGTTTTGTTTTAGTTTGTGAACTATTTGACTATAGTCGCCTTATTGTTCAAAACAGGTTAAAAACCCAAAACACTCCAACCAGCACAAAATTGACTGCCTTCACAGACCCCATCTACACATCCTTAAAAAAAACCAAGAAAAAACAAACTAAAACATATAAACGTAAATGCACTCACCACCTGGTCAGCTCCCGATGAAGAAACCTCTCCGCCTGGTCAGCCCATACATTATTTAAAAATAACTGAAAGAGCCATTAACCCTTTCATCTTCCTGTCTCCAATGTCCACCATGTCATGCAGGCCCTGCGCTTATAATTTTGTTAATTAAAAAAATAAAAACCATAACAGAGATCTCACAACAGAACATGATTTCCCAAATACATAACTTTTTATTACAAAATTAACAAATTTAATCTAAAGACACCACAGCAAATAATATAGACAAAAAATTTAAACAAATACATTAACCCCACCACCCACCCTGTGCCTCCGGGGGTTAACATCAAGTCTCTTGTGAATGAGAGACACAAGTCTTTTATGATGAGAGACACAAGTACTTTTCTGTGTGTCTGCAGTATACATCTCATATCAATAACTGCAGCAAAGTTTCCAATTGAAGGTCTGAAGAGTTGCGACTCTTCAGACCTTCAATGTGGAGACCATTATTTGTTTACTATTGTGACGGGCTCTGATAATAGATGCTGTTTCTTCCCTTATATAGAGGGTGATTGGCATACACATGATATCTCTGTATAAGGATGTTAGTGCTTTTGGGGACATCTGAAAACTTTTCATGTAATGTCATGTTTACAAGAGGGTATGTGCAATTAGCAGGAGACCAACGGAGGGGGGTGTTTACTGTATTTGTTTAAATTTTTTGGCTTCGTTATTTTCTGTGGTGTCTTTGGTTTTGATTTGAAACCCCGGTAAGAAGAAAAGCAGGACTTGAGAGACAGGTTTTGACTTTGATCCAAGCCTCTAATTGCCACCATAAACTGATGGAGTAGGTTAGGAGGGTGCAATAGGCAGTGATCTGTCTTTCTTCTTTGTTTCTTTCCTTCCTTCTCCCTTAATGCTTAACCATTCTTCCTCTCTCCCTCTTAATCACTAAAGCCTTAAGCCCAACATTACCTTTGCCTAACTCCTAAACTAAGCCCTAAGATTATCTATTCCTTTATGTCCAATTAGTCTCCTCTGCACCAGCAGCATGCAGATCTGGCTGCAAAACCCTACAGCACCAAGATCTAGATGACTAGATAGACTTATACATATGACACCTTTTAGTCTGACCTTGTGTTCTGTAGGGGCTGCCCTGTGTGTCTGCATGGATTTGATTTTGCCCACATTCTGCTGTTTCTGCATGCTGACCACAGTATAGGTGAGGGGAGCTATAGTAGTTAGTATACCATGAGAATGTGTGTGTGTATGTGAAAAATGGATCATAAACACGGCCATCTTCTAGATTCATAGAAACATTAATTCAAGGATTTACTCATGTACTAATTCCAAACTGAATGAAGTAATTGAATTTAGTGTTTAATGGCCAATTTCCTATGCTGCACATACTTTTACCTCACATCCTTCACTATGGAAATCAGGATGCTTATATAAAATGCAAGTCTTTTCATTAATCTTTCTAATTTGTAGGAACAGGAAAAGGGTTGTTAACCTTTCTGGACTTGACCCATGCATGAGAATATGACACAGCAGCCCAGTAATATAAAGTGGCTTAAAGTGCCCCTGTACTTAAAGTCCAACTCAGGGCTAAAATGTAAATAAAAAGCAAATAAAGCAGCTCTGGCTACAATGCTCACGTATCTCCGGCCAAGCATCATTCAAACTCTTCTGTTACCTTTATTACCCTAAAAAACTTCGTCTGCTCCATTGTTCTTTTGGTTTCTGTCTGGGAGGTATGTGAACCCACTGTGTTGCAAGGGGAAACAAAAGACTAACAGGTAGGATAGAAGCTAGAGTCGTGCTGTTTGGTTTGACAGATGGTCAAACCAAACAGCAGACACTAGCAGAGTCAAGAGGATGATGATTAGATCAGGCAGTCTAGCAGATCTTATATTGTATGTAGACCCTAGCAATGAACTTCTCTTTGTTTGCTCCCTTTTGGTCTATTAAATATACCATAAAAAATGTTTTGTTATATATGTGCAATAAGTGCAAAAAAAAAAGATCTTTAGAGCCTAATTGAGTCCGGCCATTTCCTCAGTTATCTCATGGAGCCTGATTACCTTTTTTAGTTCTTATCTTGCCACAATTATTGCTCATTTTGTGGGTTTGAGTACAGGGTAGTGATCCAATAGTTTATCAAAAGAGACCTAGACAGGGCTGACACTACAGTACACAAAAACACTGGTACAGCAACAGGTATTTTGATACCTTGATACCTTTGATTGGTGAACTGTGCATGTATTTCAGAGGTGTACTGCATATTTTTTTCAATTTGCTCTGACATTCACCTTAAAAGGGGTTTAGGTTTCAGATTGGACAGCGTTCTGACTGGCAAAAAGCAATGATAACAGGCCGATGTTCAGGATAAATACAGCCAAGCTAAATACAAATGCATATAAACCATTCACATTGATAATACAAGATATGGACAGTTAGAAAGAAGACAGAATCAGATTACCTCTATCCAGAGCATGACCAGGGGTGCACTGCAGAGACCTGAGCTGAAGTTCTGACTAATGACCAGCAGGTAACAAAGTCACGGGGCTGATGATTACAGTTTAACTTTATAATGTGAATGTAAACCCTAACAATTCACTTCTCTTAGTTTCTTCCTTTTGGTCTGATACACATATTATTAGATGTGTTTGAAAGTGTTCTGTTGTTCAGAAGTCCACTTTGCTTCACTGAAATCTCTGTCCAGTTCTCTGCCTTTGCCTTTGCTTCTGTTATCATATCTGTCCAGTTCTCCTCTGTGAACTATAGAACAGCTTCCCTATGTAGTAGAGATGAATAGTAGTCCTAACACACTTGCTGTCCTAAACTGATTATACTGCTCCTCCATAGATGCAGTACAGTAAATGAACATTGTGACTCTGGAACAGGAGGTGGGTTACTGGAAAAAAGCATGAAAAAAAGAAATCTAATGCTTCCACGACATCTAAGTAATGGTAAGCAGAATTGTATTTCTGTTTTGTTTTTGGGTTGAGATACACTTTAATACTGAGACCTGCCTTCTTGGCTAAGCCCAATGTCAATCCAGTATACAGTGATACTGCCACAGTGGCCAGTAAAGGCTCTCCCACAGGATAGGGGGATGGCAGTTTAGTAGTTTAGTTGGTGGAGTTCAGTCATCAAGTCTGAGTAAGTCAGGCCTCATTAACAAAGTGAAGCTAAATCAGAGAGGGGCACAGAAGAGGCCAAGGTAATAGTCGGCATCTTGTAATGTTGTTTCTAGTCAGGCTGTTAACTACTAAAACTTTAAAGTTTGTTTTAACCTATATAATGGATGATTGAAACTTAGTAATACAGTTCTAACATTGTTAGTATGGGTCATAATATAACAGCTTAATGTAAAAAGGCTTCTACTTCCTGAACACATTGGTTCTGCTTCATTGCTCCATCTCACACGTCTTTGAGTCAGTTGACACACTACAAATTATGCATTCTCTTAGTGGACAATATATTATTTCAAAAACCTTTTTTGCTGAATTGTTCAACAAGGGCAGAGTAATTGCACTGAGGAGCGCTTCCTCTAGTGGCCAGTATATAAATCTCTAGACTGTATATAATAACAAAAAAGGCTATAGAGTGGTTGGGAATGCAGAGATGACCATGACAACTAGAAGAACATCAAGTGCCAGATAACCTAGGTGTAGTCGGCCTTTGTGTTGGTAATCAGATGTTTCCTCCACGGAAGCCCAGAAAGAAAGATATGGGTAATCTGCTGTTCGCATGGGAGAGGCACTAATTGTGGAGCGATGTCCTTATGATGTCCGTTACATGCCAAGCTGGAGAAGCACTAGTAGAATCACAAATAACTTGAGACCTAGTGAAGTCCGGCCTACGGCATAGAAAATAATATAGAATTGGGCACACTGAGAGAAGAGTGTGGCCTTAAGCAGACCTTTACCCATATCTTTAAAATAACAACAAACACACCTTTAGAAATGTTTAGTAATGACAATCTACAAAAAAGGATACTTCTAGATAATTGCCGGCTTTGTATTATTTGCATATCTTATCTTTTCTTATCTATTCTTCTGACATTGGCCATGTTTACTAAGGGCAGATTACTAGATCTTATTTTACTTACTGGATTTCTGGCACATGTGACTAGACACGTGACTAGGACATGTAACCATGCACATCATCTCAGGGGAGGAAATTGCCTTTTCCTGAGATCTCGTGAGATTACAGATGAGATTTCCCAGCAATGTGCTGCTGATGCTTTGGCAAACTGAAGTAATTTTGCCCTTTCATAGCAGGAAGTGAATGCTCTGCAAGTGTAAGTATTTCAAAATCACAGCATTTTACACCTGACATGTCTATGTTATTATTAATCATAATACATATAGGGATGCATTGTTAGAATTAGATTTTTGAGTGTAAAGGTCCACTTTAAGAGTTTGTCAGACCCATCTAGATGTGAGCTACTTGCAGAGAAGCCTCTTGATAAGAATTCCCACTGTGCTATAGTGTGGCAACTACCTAGAGAAGGCTTTCTTTTGCTGTATAGCTATCTACACATAGGCTACAGGTGATTTATGCTAAGATCCCATTACTTGCATATTGTTTGATTAATTATCCAGACTTTTGCCACAATTTTCACATCTGATTCCATTTAAAGCTGTAATTATTAGTACCAGTAGCTCCAAGCTTGCTGAAGCCTGATCTGCAATGTTACCTGTTGGGATGACGCTAAGCTTTGTTTCTGCTGGGAACAGCTCCAGTTGCTGGTTATCTCCAGTTTTGTTCCAGGGTCTGTACTGTGCAGGCCAAATACTACAGATTATCTTTAAAGGTCTAGTGGAGTCCAAGGGGGTGATTTACTAACCTAAACACAGGCACGCACCAGGTGCGTGTAATTTTTACACAGCAAAAGATATTTATCAACCAAAAAGTCTCTATAAGCATATTTCCACTAATGCCATATATGGAAAAATCATGCACATGATGCATATATAATGCTGCTTCACAGTTTAGACAAAAATGGTTAGCTCATGCATTTGCATTCCTGCATTCATCAACGCAAGCAACACAATGTAGAGCTAATTTACACAACATCACCTTGCAATTCAGGGCAGGGCTTTGCACAACACACCTGCTGGGTGTGTACACACTACAAAGGTGTTTAGATTCCACCCATAGATCATGCTGGGGGGGAACACACTACAGAGGTGTATACATGTTCGTGGTGTGTTTATAAGGTTAGTAAATCAACCCCCATATCTCAATGGGTCAGGACTGTTTTGGTGGCAAAAGGGGGACCTACTCAATATTAGGCGGGTGGTCATAATGTTATGGCTGATCAGTGTACAGTATGTGCCAGGAGCATTAATGATTGGCTATCAGCCAGAGACATTCAATCAGTATCACTGTTGCACACAGTTTCCCTCCTGCTGCTCCAGCTATGCACTGGGAGTAGCATGGTAGTGGAGCCAAGAAAGCCCAGAGCCACTATTGGGTAACTGTATTAGGAGGGATTTCTGCACACTGCCATACATTTTAATTGACTCAAACATCTTGTACTTCATTAAAAGACATATCACAAGATTCTTACATGAGGAGAAATTATTATTATCGCTGCAACAATCTAGTCCCTGCCTTCTTCAATGTATCTGTACCGGTGCCAACCAGCATATGCAGTAACATCTGTCTCTCTGCCCTCTGGATCAACAGCATATTTACATTAGTTTAATCTCTGTTACAAAACTATAACAGCTCAAACCCAGTGGGCACACCGTTTTTAACAAGCTGTTTTACTTTATCAGTCACCCGGAGAATTTTTTACATTTCCGGAATATCAGCATATCCACATGTCGTAGCAGAAACATTTACATAAATAAGCACCGCAGTGAAAACAAGCATGTTAGCAGGAGCTACACTGTGTATCAGTATTATAATCTTGTTATCTGTATATTTTAAAAAAATGGTTTAATTCATTACTGACAAACTATAGGCAAATAAAAACAATAAAATCATACAAATTTGTATTCAATGAAAGTGTTTCTAAATGCAGATTGTTTGAGCCTGTAAATTTGTCTTAAAATTAGCCACCTGTAAACCCCTGAACAGCAGCAGAGCGGAAGAGGGTGGGGCAGCACTCTGGGCCAATAAGCTTGTTCTGTAAGGCACATGTGCTGATGGGAAGAGAGGTTAAAACAAATACCTTTTATTAGCAGAAATCTGTTGCAATTGCCTGTCTATGAGACCAGTGCTGTATTTCCTTGCTCTAGTTCTCCAACTGGCGGGTGGCATATTACAGTGGAAGACACAGGAGAAGTCCATGTATCATATTGGCTTGTGGTGAATAAAGGACATCCTAACACAAATACCATCCTTCCTTACTTCTCCAAAGTAAGCTGCTTACTTCCACTGACAACGCATGGGGCACAGGGCCTATAAATGTTATGGCTGCCTCGCATAGGGTTGGAATTGGAAAAGGAATTTCTACTGAAAGATTTATTTGCAGTTTTTCAGCATTTAAGCTGCCCATTGCAGGACTTGTATTGCCAAATGCTTTAACAGAGACAACTATGGAGTTCACATGACTGTCACATTTTTTAGGGCCGGTGCACACCTAGGCATTTTATCACGTGGTTTGAGTCGCGCGATATCTCACAAAACACAGATTCCAACTGAAGTCAGGGGAGGCTGTTCACAACTTTGCGGCCTGTCACGCAAATAGGTGCAGGAGCTATTTTTGGGAGGTTGTCGCGCGGTTTGAGTCCCATAGACATCTCTATGCTTTGAAAACCGCGCAACAACACAGTTTTCAATGAACAGTTGCGCAATTGAAAACGTGCAACAACAGCTCAGCATCTGAATAGCCTAAAAATACTCTTGCAAACAAAAATTGGTAATTACATCTAGCTAGCTACTAGTAATTCCCCTTTTCAATCTGCTCAAGGTATGCCCAAAAATCTCCTACATTCCACACACTTTTGGGTGCATCCAGTGAACTTCCATGGGACACATCAGGTGACAGGGACTCTGGTGATCTCTGCCAGGAGAAATGCAAGTGCAAACAATTCACTGCTCCATTTTCCCGGCCACACTACATAGTGACTACACCCCAGGTGCAGACAATCAGGCGCGCCTCAACCTTCAACATATATATTCTTCTTAAAAATAAACTGCACTTCCATCGGCCTTCATGGTTAAAACGACTCTTTATTGGTCATTGCAAATTCACACTGTGAAACAAAACCCCATGTATACAACAACACTTACGTGTTTCACCATTATGGTTTAATCATAGACGCCTCTATCGGTGATACCCATAAGAGGTGTTGTATACATGGGGTTTTGTTTCACAGTGTGTATTTGCCATGACCAATAAAGAGTCTCTTTAACCGTGGGGCAGATATTACATTTCACTGTTGTTAGATACAGCATCTGCCCAGTTGCAGGGGGCACATAGCAAATGGTGGCAAATGGACAGCGGGTTAAAAAATGTTCTGCCACACATAGAGGATAGCACCAGAGACAAGACTCTTCTCTTCATACAACGCAGTAACAACCTTTGTATTTAAGATGAAAACAACCCTATCAGGTTAAAAAAGAAAAAAAAAAGATGAATGCTCACTGCAGTAGAAGAGGAATAATACTCGCTTCTTTGGTGAACTGTGTCTCCTACCTTCTCTATATTCCATTGCTGCAGTCTCTGCCATTGTCAGCATTCAAGACTTCCAGGAGAATTGGATGCCTGTGTCTTCCACCGTGGTGTGTCCTTTAAAGGTGCGAGATGGAACCTTGGCACGTGGGGACAAAGGCATCTGTCACTCCTGTAAGTGTCAAATGTCAAAGACAGATGCTGCAGCACTGGAATGGAAAGAAGGCAGGAGACATGGGGTACCGCAGAGGTCACTCAAATACCTCTTTTTTCACAAGGACCTTTTATCTGCATTTGTTTTTAACCTGACAGTCTCACTTTGATAATTAGATTTTGTGGCCCTTTTATCTTTCATGATATTTGGCTTATGTAGTAAACAGTCCAATTAAAGCCAGCAACCATGAAAGCTAGATTTTATTTCGGTAGACACCAGATCACTTTTAAAATGTATTTTGGATAGACCCAAACCTTTATGGTAGCTCTCGTTGCCTTCCATGATAACATTTATGTAATACTTATAACGTAAAAGAAAATGTCATGTCCTTATGTCACATTGTTAAAAAATAAAAAGCGATGAAACAATAAGGAACTTTGTGCTGCCTGAAACTTTGCTGCCCTGGGGCATGACCTGCATGGCTTCTTTACAAACTTGTGTCCGGACACCATACATGCTAAAAATACTTTATTTTTTTATATTTTGCCTTTAAATGTATAGTTTAAGCTATTGCACTGAAAACACATATCAGGGTTGATATACTAAAGGCAAATAGGCTGTTCACTTTGCAAGGGAATTTACACTTTGCACAGGAAGTTTCACCTTAGTGTATTGAATGTGGGGAAGCTCTGCTGACTTCCATCACTCAACCGTGTGCAAGCAAAAATACTGTTTTTTTTTATTTTTTTACTTTGTTTGCACACGAATGGGGATTCTTTCCAAAGTTAAATTTCACAAAGTAAAGGGAAACTTCCCCTGCAAAGTGCAAATTCCTTTTACAATGTGAACAGCCTATTTGCCTTTAGTAAATCAACACAATTGTGTCTAAAGTTATAAAGAAAAGGGAAGATTTGATTGATTTATCTTTGCTTTGGAGGCAGAACAATGTATTCTGGGATATATTATAGACATAATTCCTTTGGAAAAAAATTATTTCCATTGCTCATTTTAATAATTACCTTCAGGTCACATAAACAAAGAAAACAAACGCCTGGAAAAAAAAAACATATACCCCTAAAACATAATGTTTGAAAAATACCCTACATCTTCTAACAATTTAGTCATTTTGTTTGCAGATCATCTTCTGCACAATGTGTTTTTGAACCCACAGCAATACTATAAAAAATAAAATTGCAAAGAAGAAAACATGACAATACACAAGTCTATTAGCGAAAGCGACAATTTCTCTAAATAAACTTTAATATTAGCGGTTGTTCAACACGTGTATTATAAGATCTGTTTACCTCAATAGCGGCTGCTCTCAATGATTCTCCCTTTGTTCTTTGGGTTATACATTCAGAGAATTCCAGAGATTTGAAAATGGTACCGAACAGTGCTATTCTGCGCTCACATTAATGTAATAAGATAATGAATTTACTTTGGAAAAATACGAGGCATGCTTTGGTGAAAATTGAGGCAATATACAATATTTCCCTTACTGAAGTTACAATCGCATGTTTTTGTATAGTATAAAGAAAATGCTGTGAATACATTGACCCAGCCTTCTACAAAGTGCCACCTCTGAGCAGTACAGAACTTTCTGTAATACCTTGCTGAAGGATTCATCACGCAGTTAATTGTCCCCGTTTGTGAAATCCAGAGTTAAGGCCAGGCAGTGAGTCAGTAATCAATGGAACATTAATGGATGTTCCCTGGAGATGGGGGAGAATGGCTGCATTTGTATAATCACTGAAATATTCTGTCACTTTTATGTAAGAGTTAGAAATAAAAAAAATAAGTGCCATAAGCATTGCAAAATAAACTTTGGAGAGCATAGAAAATATTTATGTTCTGCTAACAGTAAAAACATTAAAATTTGAATTTGTTGTTAAAAATGCATTGGCTAAAATTTGCATTCTAATTCTACCTATGTAGTATTTTCCAAAGTGCAACAAAGATGCAAGTGCCATTGTTAGTATCATTTATCTGAAGGGAGTGTGCAGCTAATCCAGTATGTCATTTTTCTTCTAGACATTAGTGGAAATTCTATACTTTTGGAGTGCCAAAGAAATGAATGTCAAGATTTGGTTCAGTTCCCACCAAAATAAAAAGGATTCTATTTTCAGATTGTGTAACTCCGGCCAAAAATTGTTTAACAGGTCTATTCACAAAAGGGAGAAGAGGTTGGAGAAGGCAGGAGAAGTGAACAATCTAGGCCAAAATAGCTGATCTGAAAAGTGAGCTGAATGGGAGAATTTTTCTAAATCAGCTCTGTTGTCCTAGATTGTTCACTTATCCTGCCTTCTCCAAACTCTTCACCCTTTTGTGAATAGACCTGTAACATTTTTTAACTATTACTATTATTATCATTATTATTAATAATGTCATTTTTATTATTATTATCGATATTATTATTATTATTATTAATAATAATAATAATAATA
>NW_017307583.1:86609-130284 GCF_000935625.1 Nanorana parkeri | reverse complement strand
GGGGGCGGGTTGGGGGGTTATCAAAACTGAAACAGACAAAATCTGTGACAGATTTGCATTGCAACCAATTAACTTCAATCTCTTATTTTCAAATCTCAACTGAGAAAACTGAAAAAAGAAGCTGATTGGTTGCCATGGGCAACTGCTCCAGATTTTTGCTGCTCTAGTTTTGATAAATTCCCCCCTCTATGTTTTAAAAAAAGTGTAAGTTTTTTTTATTTTCCTAAATTTGCATTAAACCAGAGCCAAAGTTAAAAAAAAAAAAAGTATTGTTGGGAGGTAGGGATTTTTGGCAAACGAGACTTTGTAGGTGATTGTGATTTTTTTACTTTTTCTGTACACTGTACAGTGCATGATCCATGCAGTGTACTCTCTCAGCTCCATGCAGTGTACACTCACAGCTCATTCACGGCACCTCTGAGATAGCGTGAAGGGGCCTGATGCTGGGGAAGATGTGACTCCTGTGCATATGTGCAGGAGCTACATCATCAGTGGCCACCCAATGGCCGAAGAGGATTCCCACAGAACCCAAAAGTGGTGGCAGGAGAGATGGCGGCGGCAAGGGACAGAGTGGGGGATTAGGGATGGGCTCAATGTTTGAGCCGAGCAACAGTTCGACGTGAACATCGGTAGTATTTGTGTTCGGCAAACACACAAACTATCAGAGAATTCGGCGGGCTGTTCGCCAACTGAGCCCCCCACATGGCACTGTGCACCGCACAGATTGGGTATAGCCCTGATTGGGTAAAGCAATGCATCTGACCACAGGTCAGGTGCAAGACTTTGCCCAATCACGGCAAAGTTTACTGTAAGAGCTGAGTCCTCTCAGGTGCTGGACAAATGTAAACAGATGGATGGAGCTAACGGTGATATCACTGCTAGCTCCACCCATTTATTTATATTTTGCCGACATCTGTCAGAATACCATTCTGCGGCAGGAGTTCGTCACGAGCGGACGGGTCGGTGGGCGTTGGGTTTAAAAAAAAAATTATTTCTATTTCTTTTTTTAATTTAGTTGAGTCACCGTCTTGGTGGACAACACTGGATGTCGTGATTGACCTTAGGATTACGTCGGTAGATCCATTTTTTTTTTAAATAAAAGACTTGTCAAAAACATATCTTTTGTTTTGTTTTCAATGAAAGGATTTTTTTGAAACTCTGACCTCTTTTTTACAATTTGAATGTAACCCTTTAATGAATGAGTAGGGGTATAAGTACCCCTTACACATTCACAAGGAGGGGGCCGCATCTGGGTGCCCCTTTTTTAAAGGGGTAACCCAATGTAAATAAGCCCCTCTGCCTGCACCCCCACAACGCCCCATGGCTTCTGGGGAAAAGCCTCTTGTCCCCACCGGCACGGGGACAAGGTGATTTTCCAGGGGTGACCTTGGAAAAGCACCCTCCCAGTGCCAAGCGCAAGTGGCCTGGTATGTCAGGGAGGGAGGGGGCACTCACTCGCCCCCCCCCTTTCCTGTCCTGCCAGGCCTGTGCTGGGATCAATGGTCTAGTTAATTTTAGGAGGGACCCCATGTTTCCCCCCACATTTTGGGGGGTTGGATTTCTTTTTAAAATTCCTACCAGACCTTAAGGGCCTGGTATGACTTTGAGGGGGAACCCCACTCACTTTTTTTGTTTTTTAAATAGAGTCCCTCCTAAAATTCCTACCAGACCTTAAGGGTCTTGTATGACTATTGGGGGGAACCCCAAACTTTTTTTTTTCTATTTATTTAAATGGGGTCCCTCCTAACATAATATTGTTTGGGAGGGGGAACCGCATGCTTTTTTTTGGTTTCTTTATTAATGTCATTTTTGCTGCAGCAGGTTCTATACATTGTACAGATGTGCCACTTTACAGGCAGTTTAAGGGGACCCCTCGGGCACGATATTTAAAGGAATTGTTAAAATCACTGCTCCTTTAAAAACAATATTTTCTAAAAGTGTTTTTGTGCATTGATACATGTCCTCCAGGGCAGTACTCGAATCCCCATACCCTTTTTATGGCCAATAACTTAACTTGCATATAAGCTTTCAAATGGGGACATTTGATTTTTTGAGTCCTATAGACTTTCATTGAGTTTGAAGTTCGAGTTAAATTTTTTTCCATGTTCTAAAATTCACTCAGGTGTGCTCGGCCCATCACTATGGGTGACATTGGATTAATTAAAAAGCACTGGAGAAGGACACACTTGTCAGTTAAGTGTGCCAAATTGTGCAAGTATGCTGTGCACTTTTGCACATTATTGCAAAACCCCACATAGCGCACAGTGATTATGTCAAAACCCCACCAGCACACAGCGTCTACCTTTCTCCTTATTTTTTTTTAATCTTTACTTTCTACAAACAGAAAAATCAATTGACCATGAGCCTCCATATACTGTCTATTTTAAACATACTGTATGTTGCCTCAGGCCTTATGCTGTAAAACATACAACAGAATAATAAAACAAAAAAAAAACAACTGGATCTACTGGTAGTGCATTGTGCAAACAGCAATAAATCCAGGAAATTAGTTGTTTTAAAAGCAAACACGTGTTGCCGACATTTTCTTGTCCCTAAAATATTTTGCATAGGGGTGCTCTATGCAATAGAGAAGCAACATTCTTACATTTAAAACCCCTTCTTTGGAGAGGCAATGTACTTCGATGACCAGGTGCAACCCATTGTAAAGCTATGTGAAGGCAGCATGTGTACTGAACGGGGGTCAACACAATTATTACATACAGTATATCCCATCACACTCCTGACTGTAGAATCTCAAGCAAATGAGTGGTGGGTGCTGCAGTGATGAGCAGATGGTGCCACATTAAAAGCAATAAAGAGAAAAATCACCAGCACATCGACAATTATGCCAATACATCTTTTATTGACGCATGTTCACAATATCACAAAGCCAGCGACGTTTCAGGGCTGCAAAGGATCTCTTCATCAGGCAAACAGAGTGAAGAACACAACAATCTGAAATATACTGGTGACCCAGAATTTCAGGGATACTAAACAGAAGAGGAAATTACAAAATCACACAGCCCTTTTGGGCAATATATATATATACAATGCATTCAGAAAGTATTCAAAGTCCCTTCACTATTTTTTAAATTTTGTTATGTTGCAGCCTGACACTACAGTTGTTAAAATTCTTTGTTTTTATCATTAATCCACACTCAGTACCTCATAATGACAAAGTGAAAACAGTATTTTAGAAATTTCTGTGAATGTATTAAAAATAAAAACCTGAAATATCAGATAGACTTAAGTATACAGATCCTTTACTTTGTTGAAGCACCTATGGCAGCAATTACAGCCTCAAGTCCTTTTTGTAGGGATGCACCGAAATTTCGGCCGCCAAAACATTTCGGCCAAAAATGGCTCTTTTGCCAAATTGCCTGAAAGTGCCATCTTTTGCCCGAAATTGCGGTGCTCCCCTGGTTTCCCTCCTCGGGGGAGGAGAGCACTGTGAGCGGCCGGCTGATCTCTCCTCCCACACCGCTCAGCTGTTGCAGGGTGATGCTTCAGCCCAGTCTGAGGTCCTGAGTGCTGTGAAACAGATTTTCATTGAGGATATCTCTGCACTTTGCTTAATTCAGCTTTCCCTCAACCCTGACCGGTCTCCCAGTCCCTGCTGTTAAAAAACACCCCCACAGCATGATGCTTCCACCACCATGCTTCACTTTTTGGATGAGGTTTCCTTCAGACATAGAGGGTTATTCACTAAAGAGCTGAAGGATTCAGCCATTGCTTCGTCTGATCCTTTGGCTCACTTCGGCTGCTGGAGCCCTACGGTTCCGTTGAACTGAAGGGCTGCTGTATGGGCTATTCACAATAGGAAAAGTAGGCAGAGCGGCTCACTTGGGCCATAAGCATATGCTTCCGCTTGGCTGAGCCATAGTCCCAGCTGAAGCGTAGAGAGTGGTCTGCTAAGCAGACCGTTTATCCTGCAAATGTCAACCGGGCAGAGCCAGCCGTGATGTCCCGGCTGGCCCCGCCATGTTGTTTTCATTCAAAGACAGCCCAGCATCAATGACAGCCCAGCATACTCGAGGACACTGGGCAGTCATCAGATGACAACAACTGGGCGGAGCCGACTGTGATGTCATGACTGGCTCTTCCCAGTTTTTGTCCATCAATGATAGACCACCTGTCATGGCAGACCATTAAATGACAACAACTGGGTGGCGCTGGCCAAGCAGAGCATGTTCAGCTGACCAAAGCCAGCCAAAGGCAGCACATGTACAGCTGATTGTAGCCGATGTACGGCTGAAATCAGCCGTACTGAGCCGAAGTGAATAGCTGAATGCCGTTCAGCTGAGTTCACTTCTTCACTGTTATTTACCCTCATAATGTTTAGAACTGAGGCCAAACAGTTCAGTCTTGGTTTCATCAAACCAGAGAATCTTGTTCCTCATGGTCTGGGAGTCCTTCAAGTGCTTTTTTGCAAACTCCAAGTGGCTTTCATATTTTGCACTGAGGAGAGGCTTCCATCTAGCCACTCTGCCATACAGGCCAGATCGGTGGAGGGCTGCAGTGATAGTTGCCCTTCTGGAACTTTGTCCCATCTCCACACAGGATCTCTGAAGCTCTTTCAGAGTGACCATTGGATTCTCGGTCACCTCTGTTACTAATGCCCCTAGATTTTGGTCAACTTCTGCAGAAACACAACCATTGGTGTCCAATGCATCAGCTCTCTACTTTGACCACCTGTGCTACACAGTGGATTTTCTTGCTTCTTAACGAGAAATCCCGCGATCGTACGATAATCGCAAAGTGTATGGCAGGCGTGCGACCGTTTTTACTGTATGGTCGCACGTCTTTTGTCTAAAGGTGGCCATACACTTTACAACTTGGACAGGCAGCTCTTACTTGCGATGACCACAATGCTGAACGGGCAGTGTGCGCACACCGGCCCATTCGGCATTTGTCTCCCGAGCATGCCACAAACCAGCTTGTTTTCGAACATGCTCCTTAGACAAAAGAGGTGCGACTGTACAGTGAAAACGGTTGCACGCCTGCCATACACTTTGCGATTATCGTACAATCGCGGGATTTCCCGCGATTATCGTGCGATAATCGCACAGTGTATAGGCACCTTCAGGAGCATGTTTGAAAACCAGCCAGCTGGTTTGTGGCATGTCTGGGAGATAAATGGCGAACGGGCCGGTGTGCGCACGCGTACACTGCCCGTTCAGCATTGCGGTCATTGCAAGTACGATCTGCCTGTCCAAGATGGGCAGATCGTACTTTTTTAAAATTACTTTACAACCATCGCAAGGCTAAGGTCTTGCGATGGTTGTAAAGTGTATGGCCACCTTTAGTGTGGTAATCTGGCTTAGTTGAATGTACCAAAATTCTAACAGACTGACAAGAGATAAATCTAGTTTTACTGATGATGGGAAAAAACATATGGCATGATTATTATATAGGGAATAGCAGCCTCTTTTCTGCAAAAAATCAGACTCTGGGGAGATTCAAAATGGGGATATGGCCAAGTACCTGACTCCTGCTTATTGTTTGCTGCAATGGGTAGGAGGGCCCAATGGAGGGTACAAGAACATCTGAAGCATTATAGGGAGCTTGCCAGGTCCCAAAATCATGCAGATCTAGTATCATGAAAGCAAAATGTTGTCAAATGTTTTGGCTTGACAAAATTACACTATAAGCCAATTGGACCAGCCCACTCTGAATTGTGAATCAGCAGAATGTGTTTGCTCTTCATCACTACAGACCACGTTGGTTCCACTCTATGAACCAAACCATATAATATGCTGTATGTATCAGATACTAGATAGTTACCTTGCACACATTTAATTTTGTATATCTGTAAATCCTCCAGGGTTGCTATGTGGAGTTATGTCTCTTTTAAAAGCATAAAATGACTTTTTATAAACATAACTTTGTAATATAAAGAGAATACTCAAGGTTAATTTCTTGAGCACAATCTTCATTATTAACGCCGCTGTGCCATTTAAACTGTTAGTTACAATATGTGTTTTTTCACAAGGCATTTTAGGACATTGTATTATCTGTTATCTTTGCTTAGCAACTGCTAGAAAGTACTGGCCAACAGAGTTAAAAAGTTAACTTAGAATTTTATCTTATCTTAAAATACACAATTTTGAATATAGAGGTTTACCATGAAAGAGCTACCCAATGGGGATACAACAAAATAAAAAAAATAAGAACTTGACAAAATGTTCTCACTCTGAGGGTTAACTGGGAAGCAGCAAGTGAATCTGATTTGCTCACATGAACCGATACTAGTCTATTCCCAGAGTGGCAACAGGTCCCCCTCCCTAACTAAAAAGCCTATGCTCTAATAAAATTCTGAGCTTCTTGCTCCTATGAGTGATCTCTGGTAATCTAGTGGGATCCAATGGGGATCCTGCGTTTAAGGTTAGTGGGGCTTTTTAGGGAAATAATCTTTACACTTGTGACATCAGCAACCTATGAAATAAGAAGTGTACTTATTAGGTGCTTCTCTCTCAAATATGGAAGTATACTTCTTCTTTACTAAAGCAGTAATGATTTTTTATTATTCACTCATCTCTAGGATGGACTTCCATTAACATTTGTATAGCAGACAGACAGTTTTTTCTTTCTTGAAAAACAATTCTGGGCCTATATACAAAAACAGCGAAAAACAGTTTTTTGCTTGCCACTGAATTCTGCCTTTTTTTTTATCTCAGCTATGTTGTCCTAGATTGTTCACTTCTCATTCCTTCTCCAAACTCTTCACCCCTTTGTGAATAACCCTGTTACTTTTTATTCCTAGTGCATAAATGAAAGACGTACTTTTTGTTCCTCTTGCATAAATGAAGTAGAAGGTAAATAAATTAAAGGCACAACAATGCCACAGGGGAGAGGATCATTAATATGAAAATGCTGCTTTGCCCAGCATGGGTAAAGTACAGGTACATTTTAGGTTATTTAGATATCAGTGAATATACTGCTGAAGTATACACACATTTTCTGTGCACCTTTGAATCAAGCTTTACACTGGACCACAGATTTTTGGCCAAGTCAACGATAAGCTTGCTCCACATCTCTATTCAACAGTCCAGAACCAGAGCTTAAACACAATCTAAAACTTTTTTTGGTTTGAAGTTTTAGATTAGGGAATTGTTGACTTTTTATGTATTCTAGTGAGAAAATTTACCTTCACTTCTTGTTCCTCAGATCCAACAACATGTGAGAGAACGTATCTCTAAAGACAAGGTGAATCCTTTCATAGACAGTTGTCACCGAAACAGATGGTATGCCCATTAGAAGATTTCCCCTCTCTTCCTGTAACACATTTTGTTTTCCTATTAGTTTCTGCCCCAGTGGTAGAAAGAATGGTCACCAGGGATACAATTAAGGGAGAATGTTCCCAGTGATGACACAGACTGTAATAGCCTGATAGGGGTTTTAACACTTCCACTCTATTCAAAATCAAAGAAAAAGGTTTTAGATGCACTTTAAATGGTCTGTGGTTGCTCTGACTTTGGACTGTTAAATGGCTTTGCATGCTGAGCTCTGATAAAGATGTTGGCTTTGTTTGCAATGGAAATAGACAGGTCTTTATTCTCAATGGTTGATCGCATAGCTTTACACCAAACAGCAGAACGTAAGGGCCAAATTCAGGCTGCAGCAAAGAGGAAGAGGACATTGCTGGCCTTGCCTAGCAAGGAGGACGAGGACAGACCTGTCTGAGCCAGAGCAATGGGAAAAAACAAATGTCTGACTAGAGGTCTAGATCTACATATATACATTTCATGAGGACAGTGAGCTGCCATACAGTGGTTTTTCAATAGTTTCTTCAGTGCTCCTTTAATGATCTTTTCAATTTATTTATTTATTTATATAAGAGTCTAAATCGGGGGTGTTTGTTAACATATGTTACGTGGGTAACCTTATGATCAGTCATCTAATCAAGCCACTCAGCCAAACGCAAAATCACTGGAATAACATATATAATTGGGATGCAGATACAAATCACTTTAAGGTGCTGTAATTATCTCTCTTATTATGCTAATGAGGTATATTGAATACATACACGCGTGAAATGTGCGGTTAATAAAGAATGACAGAGTTTATTTGTACAATGAATGGGTGATTTAAATTAGAAATTATGAAAAAATTAAATGAACTGTTAATGTAGTCAGATTAAAATCACACAAAATATTATTTATGGAAGTGAATGAAAATCTTCACATATGGGCAAAGTAATGGCAAGTGTAGAATAGATTTTTTTTAACATAAGTAGATCATATATGAACTCCTAGGATGAAATCACAGTGGCATACTTTGCTCTCCACCTTTCTGAAACTCCACCTTTTTCCCTTAAAACTTAAAAAAAATAGATTAGATATAATTAGGTTTGGCAAAAAAAAACATACCGTATGTCCATAATGTTCAGCCTCAAAGAACCCCAGGTTACAAAATTAGGTTTGGGGAAAAAAACAACATATTTTCATCATATTCAACCTCAAAGAACCCCTATATACATAATTAAGTTTCAAAAAAGACATGTGTCCATCATTTTTAACCTCAACGAACCTCTGGAGGATTCAGAGGAGCTCAAGAATCCCTTAAAAGTTGTCCAGTTTGTTTTAACAGGAAGAAAAAAATCCTTTCTGAACTCTAATGACCTTCTTTGTGTATTTTTAGAAACGTTGGTTAGTTTTTGAACTAGTGATTTTATCGCTTGTAGAAGATGACAGAAAACCTACACTCTAGAATGGAAGTTGATAAACAATAATTATTTAATATTTTTTAAAAAGCAACAACCTAATGTAGCTGTTAGAAGAAGTTCTTGGTGAAGAATATTCCACATTTTCACAAGTTTTACAGTAAAGGACTATTAGCATGGCTGTTACCATTGAACATCTTTTCTTACATTTACATTTGCTGACTTTGTATCTTTTATGCTGATCCTAAAGTAAAGACATCCACTTTTCCTATTTATTTATTTACTGTGATAATATTCAATACCCTTCTTTGCTTTCTGTTCAGATCTATCTAGAAGAATAGCAGCAGAAACAAATTTCCCAGTGGCATGTGGCCTTGTTTTAGATGCCTTTGTAAATATGCAAAAATGTATGCATCGTGCTACAACAATTAACAATACCAAAGGATCCACTTTTTTTCATTATGGCAACAAGTGCATGACCAACAAGTTATCTAAAAGAATTATTCACCTAGACAAGGCATAAATACTATAAATGATTCTTAATCCAAATTGCTTTGTATACTTTAACAAATGTTCTTAGAATTGTCTGCTAAATGCCCAGTGCCAAAGTCCTCCATCCCCAAATCTGTTTCACTGCTATTACCCTCTGCTATGCAATCTTGAAGACCAGTGATGGAGTGTGGAATCGTAATTATGACAGGTGGCTGGTCTATGTTCTTTATTGCAATGCAATCATGTAGATTCCGTATGTTCTGTTGCTTCCACATAAGAGTAACAGCTTCTTATGGCTAGTACTGGACATTCAATTTGGAAGGGTGTCATTTTTTGCTTGTTGTTTCCTATATAAATTAGAAATCACATGTATGCGAGCTATTGTCCTTGTTTGAAATTGGAGAAAAGGGTGGGAAAAGACTCAGGGTTTCACCACTGTCTTTGAAAGTATTTGGCAGTAAAACATTAAAGGGTTCCAATACAGATTGTGTTCCATCCACGTCTTAAACTGGCTTTTAAAAGAAGATTGCATTTTATTTGTTATTGTAACTTTTGCACTTTGTCAGTCTCAATATTTCTACATGTGAAGAACTTTGGTTCAGGTTATGTCTGGACACATAGATGTGAGGAAGATCTGTGAGAGAGATATGGGGGATACCTTTACAGATGAACAAAAGGATCAAGTGTTGTCAAGGGTTTATATGGCGTCCATAGACTCTAGAGCTCAAAAACTAATTATAAGGTGCTTACCCGGTGGTACCGGGTTCCGTATTCATTAGGGAAAATATGTCAAAATGTTTCCCCCCTATGTTGGAGGAATTGTGGTTTACCGGGTACATATTTACATATATGGTGGGAATGTCCGAAGCTTAAGCCTTTTTGGCAAGATATTATAGAACAAATGCAACTTATTTTTGGGGAGACTCTTCCGTTCACGTCTTCTACTTTTTTTTGCTGTATTTGTTGCCTATTTCAAAGGCTAGATATAAAGCTACATATTTGCCTGATTTATTAAATGCAGCGAAAAGGTTGATTCTGAGATTTTGGAAGAGTCCAACGGTTCCTACCAGAATAGATTGGGTTGGGCAGGTTAATCTCATTATGGAATCTGAAAAGTGGATAGCAACTTGCAAAGGGAAATATGATACATTTTGTAGTGTATGGGAGACGTGGATTAATTATAGCTCTACGGTTCTTTAAAGTGAAAGGGAAGGTATATGGTCTGGAAATATAGAACTGTAACTAGAATGGAGGAGACTCCCCTATCTCCATTCCGTTGTAGCTGTTTTTTTATTTTTATTTTGTATAAAAGAATAAGAAGGGATGGTTTTAGAATGTTTAATTAGTTAATTATTCTGTCTTCCGTATACCTTTTAAGTTACATATGTATATCACTCATGATAATTTGTTTATGTTTTTTGTTTGTTTTGTTTAGTTTTGTTTGGATATGTATGATTATGTCATGATGGTATAATATAACATGTTTAAATAAAAATTATATATAAAAAAAGAAGAACAGAGAGTCCACAGAGAACTGTGATGCTGACTTGCAGTGATATGCAGTGTAAGTGTGCTGTTAGATCAAGTAAAATTTACCATCCACAAGTAACAGGATGTTGGGTGACTATCCTGCCTTGTCCTACAGTTGGTGACACTATAATAAAGCCTAACTTTAATAATTATTTTGCTGCCAAGTGAAAAAGGCTTTAATGCTTATTTTTATTAGTGGATGTGATAAAAGAGGGTATCATTTTCCATCAACCAGGGACCCATGATCTTTTTCTCCACCAGTTTTGGCTGCGATGACTGGTCCCCTCAAGCTACTTTTCTTGTCAGTTTTTAACACATTTTGCTGCCACGCCTCTTGCTGATCATGTACAATGCAGAAACAGCTGCTACCATTGTGCAATGTACTTGATGATGCCGGGGAGCCCTCCCACATTCTAGCACTAGGGAGAAGAAAACTGGATCATAGATTGATGCTGGGCAGTGAACAAATGTAAATAACAGTCAACACCAAGAAAAAATAAGCACTAAATCTTTTATCATCCAGAAGAGGAGGGGCATTTGATTATTTTCTGAGTTATTTTTTACAAATTGATGTGTTTTAATCTGATGTTTTGCAAATGTTTCTTTAATTTGTATAATAATCTTTACAAATAAACATTTAATACAGTTTGCATACTGATTCAGGATCACCCCTCTGATGTGCTCAGTTGAATGTGAAAATGTCAGTTTGAGCTACTGAACTCTGTAAACAACATGCTTTTTTCTCCAAGCCCCACAGCCTGTAACCATTTAGGTTACCTCCGGCCCCTAAGCCTGGCACCCGGCATGCCTCCTCTGTGGATTTACCACAACTAGGGCATCTACCCCCTGGGAAAGAGGCCAGGAAAAAAACCAAGAAATGCTGCCTCCTAATTTTTGAATTTTTCTCTAATCTAGTCTTGGAGCTCAAAAGTATCGGTACATGTACTCGTACTTGTACCAAGTACTGTACTTGGTGTCTGTGCAACCCTACCCATTAACATTAATTACCTTATAACCTCTACATTCCTTTGTATATATGTATACAATAGATATACTATATAGATAAGGTATATCTGTAAAAAATAAGTCAAGGGAACTGGAATTGCTGTATTTTTCTTGAAGACGTTTCATTGGTCATGCAACCAGCTTTCTCAATTCAGAATACATAGATAAGGGAATGGGAGGAGGAGGGTCCAAAAAATGGTAGGTACATCAGGGCAGTCAAGTTATTTACACTCAACAGTGGGGTCTTGGGTCAATACTACTTAGTATTTGGTGTTGGTCACTATGAGAGATTGGTTATCACAGTATTGAGCTTGTTTGTGGGTTGAAACAAAAGAAAGAATAAAAAATAAAAGTTAGTGTGAATAACGTCAGGAAGATTGAAGGATTAGTAATACCACTGATTATGCACTAAGCTTCAGCAATGGACTAAATATTCTGTCCCTGTTGACAAGTTGCATAGCTGAGGAGCAGTGTGGAGGAGGAATTGCAGTGTTTGTGTTACACCTCCAGGTAACTGTCCTCTATAGACATTATAACATAGATCAAAATTAATACATGTTAGAGTAAGCAAGGGCATAGTTTTTCAGCTCTGTTAAATCTTTTATGTAATGTTTTAAGAAAACAAGAAATGACGTTTGCACTATAAGGCCCCGTTCACATTGAGCGATTTATCGCGCGATTTTTGCAGCGATATTGCTCATATTTCCGCGCGATATCGCTCTATGTAGCTTCACCAATACATTTCAATGGAGCTGTTCACATCTCGTCGCTCAATATCGCTCAATGTCGCTTGTAGCTCATCGCTGGTAGCTTGTCGCTCCTACGTGACCCTTTTTTAGAGCGATTTTGAGCGATATTGCTCCTGATTGCATACAGCCCAATAGGAAGAAGTTGCGCGACACGTCGCTCAATATCGCTCGTCGCGCAATATCGCTCAAAGTCGCGCGATTTTCATGTCGCTTAGTGTGAATGGGGCCTTAAACTCAAATATAGTTATTTATGCCATTGTTAAGATAGTTCATAGATATCTAAGTTACAGCATGTGGGAGTCATTTGCCATTCTGGTGGTTATAGTGTGAAATGATAACTATATGAATTAATTAAACAGCAAAAAAATATTTTATTTTAAATAAAATTTTAAATAAAATCTAGCTTCTCCTGAGTAAGTGCTGTATATTCTCTAGTATATTATCTATGTACTAATGTCCAGCATATTTTGCCCTCCCAACCTTAGATTTTTATCTGTGCGGATACCATAGTTCATGACAGTAATCTGATCTCCGTGCTGCTGCAGCTTCCAGGATGCCCGTTCGTAGAAGCTGTACTGTTATGTCTTGCAGGTAGGCTTAAGGGAGTTCCGGTGAGCTCTCCTACCCATGATGGCAGTGAGCAGCCTGTTAAAGTATAGAGAAAAATACATATTTTCCCCACCTTGTTTACACTAGCTCTAGGGTACTAGTACTGTGTTACTTTAAAGCGTATCTAAACCCAACAACTAATATATATTGCAGCTTACCAATCTTTAGATGTGGTCACATTAGCTTTCACTGTTCAGGCTAAGAAGCCTAATAGTACAGAAAATACTTTTTGACAGTGGCGTAACTACCCCTATAGCGACGGTAGCGGTTGCTATTGGGCCTGGTCAGGAAGCCGGGGCCCGCGCCAGTGGTGGAGGAGAAGGGCCGGGGGACCAGCGGTGGAGGAGGGGGCCGGGGGTCCAGAAGCGCCGATACCTGTCCGGTGTGGTGGAGGAGGCCGAGGACCAACAGTGGCAGTGGAGGAGGAGGCATGGGTCATTGTTACTTTACTTTATGCATGATTTTCCAAATAGCAAACAAGATACAGTAGTTAGGAGATCAGATGAATGGTTTGGAATAACACTTTTGGTAGTTAAATAATACCTTTTTATAGATATCTGTACATCAGACCACAAAGAGGGACAACTGAAGAGCAAAGAGGGACAGAGAGATTTGGTTCCTAATGAGGGACAGTCCCTATAAATGAGGGACAGTTGGGAGGTATGCTGCTACTTATTGGTAAGGGGTGGGCATAGACACAATATGGCTCCCACAGACTGCCAAAGACTTAAATCTGGGAACGGCCACCAAGAGGGTTATTCACAAAGCTGCCGAAGACAGCCGAGTAAATAACTGACCCGAAATGAAGTCAGACGAACGCTGTTCGGCTATTCACTTCAGGCTTGTTTGCTGATTTCAGTATAGGGGCCGAACAGAAGTGAGTGACTGAAAAAAAATCAAATAAGTTGGGGAAAAAAAACGGCCATTTTTTTCCCAAATGAAAATAAATGATCAATGTTAAAAAAATTAAGAAAAAAGAAAAAAAAAAGATTATAGAAAAAGTAAAAACAAAAATAAAGATCATTGAAAAAATAAAATACAAAAATAAAGATCATTGAAAAAAGGAAAAAAATTAAAGAAAGATCAATGAAAAAAGAAAGAAAAAAGAAAGTATGGCTGGCTCCGGCCAGTTGCAGTGACAGATTTGTCATTGCAACTGGCCGGAGCCAGCTGTGAGGTCATGGCTGGCTCTGCCAAGTTGTCATTGTGTAATGACAGTTCATCATCCCCAGGTAACCTGGGGACGCTGATCTGTCATTGCAACTGGGCGGAGTCAGTCGTGAGATCAGGGCTGGCTCCGCCGAGCTATCAGTTGCAAGGCCGGCCGTTCAGCCCGCTCTGTGTTTCACCTCGGCTCAGTCTAGCCGAAGCATATGCCTTCGGCTCGACTGAGCCGCTCGGCCAACTTCGGGAGCTGTACGGGCTAAAATGAATATCCTGTACAACAACCCTTCTGTTCTACTGAACCCGACGGCCAAAGCTAGCCGAAGGATCAGCTGAAGCTACGACTGATCCTTCGGCTAGCTTTGTGAATAACCCACTAAATAATTCTGGGATTAGGAGATGACATAGTTGCATAATAGCAGCCCTCCCAGTCCCAGAAACGGAAATAAAATTGTTATTATGTTATATTTGGATAATTAATCAGCTATTTCTCTAGGAATGAAGGAAATTCTTTTGTTTAGAGTGAGAGTTATTCTTTAATGGTGGAAGTAATATCGGGTGATCAAGCGTCATGCAGAGGTCTGATGATGATTTTGTAGAGAACAATCAGATCTTTGCATGCACTGGCAGCTAATCAGCAATGGAGACAACTATGGATTTCTTGACTCCAGATGCTTTTCATTATCCTCTTTGTAGCTCCATGTGCTAGGGGAATGTGAGTAATGTTCTGCCATACTCAGTCTATATACATAACAATATAGAAACAAATCAGAAACAAAGAACGCGTACTTGCCCCTTGCTATAGGTTAACCCTTGCCAAATGTAACAGATAACAAAGAAATATGTGTTTTTTTAATATGTTTGAAGTGGAATGTAGCCAGTTTATGGCATCATTGAATGCATCACGCAACATACAGTTCTTGTAGAAACAAAGAAAGGATGATAAAGGCAAGGACTTGTCATTATAATACAATAAGGGGAATTTATCAAAACTGAAGCAGACAAAAACTGGAGCCGCTGTGAATGGCAACTAATCAGCTTCTCTTTTTTATTTTCAAATCTTAACTGAACAAACTGAAGAGAGCAGCTGATAAATTCCTCCCAATGTGCTTTGTGAGAAATGTCTAGCATCTGAGGTGTGTCTGCGGTTCTTATATGTTATCCTGAACTAAATGATCTTTGTGTATCATTTACCGTTTTTTAATTAAATACTTGTTTCCCTTTTTTAATACATTGTTACATTTTTGCACTTGCTTCCTGTCTATATGCACTCCAGCGATGGCTGTATGGCATTTCTCAAGGTGTCTTGGAGGTGATAACAGTGGGCCATCCCTGTGTACTGTGTGTTGAAACAGACACTTGTAAGTAGGGATAGATCGATGTTCGAGTCGAGTATAAGACTCGAACATCGGCAGTTTGTGTGTTTGGCGAACACACTAACTGTCAGGGCATTCAGCGGGTTGATCGCCGCCGATCACCCCACAAGGCACTGGTCAGGTGCAAGACTTTGCCCTATCAGGGCACAGTACTCTGTAAGAGCCATGATTGGGCAAAGTCATAATGATTGGGCAAAGTCATAATGACTTTGCCCAATCATGGTTCACCTGTCAGATGACTTACAACTGTAAGGAGCTGGGTGGAGCTAGCTGTCAGACGGGTCTGCGGGTGTCATTGTTTTTTTTTTACATTTCTATTTATTTTTTCTTGTTTTTTTTCCCATAATTTCGTCGAGTCGTCGTCGTTGTGGACAACACTGGACAACATGATTGACCATGGATTACGTCGGTGGATCCTTTTTTTGGGATCTTTTTTTAATAAAAAACTTGTCAAAAACATATCTTTTATTTTTTTTCAATTAAAGGATTTTTTCAAAAGTCTGGCCTCTTTTTTACAAATTTGATTTAACTCTTTAGTGAATGGGTAGGGGTACAAGTATCCCTTAATCATTCACAAATGGGGGGGGCGCAAATCTGGGTGCCCCTTTATTAATTGTGTAAATAAACCCCCTGACCACACCCCCACAACCAACGCCCCAGGGCTTGTTGTGAAGAGGCCCTTGTCCCCATCGGCATGGGACAAGGTGCTTCTCCAGGGGCGACACTGGAAAATCACCCTTCCAGTGCCGAGAGCATGTGGCTTGGTATGGGAGGGAGTGGGAACCACATGCTTCTTTTTCTTTTATAAATGTCATTTTTGCTGCAGCAGGTTCTATACATCATACTTTACAGGCAGTTTAAGAGGACCCCCAGGCATGATATTTAACCACCTCCCATCCATTTGCCATTCCTGAATGGCCAGATGGTAGCCTTATAGGAGCTTTAGATGTCCCCCCCCCGCTCATGTGCGGCGCTCAGCGCGCACGCGAGTGGGTAAAACTGTCAGATATGTAAACAACCAGTGATGGCTGTTTACATTCGAGCGATCGGGCCTCTCTAGAGACGCCCAATCGCTTGTAGTAGATGCGGGTGTGCGGCCCCCTGCTGTTGCCGTCACCACCGGTCCCGAGATCCGCTGTGCCCGATGCGACTCTGTCAGTGGAGATTAAAGGAAGATCAGTACACGATCTCCTTTGGATCTCCTCTCCAGTCCCCGAATGCAGGAAGTGATGTATATTACATCACTTCCGCATTCAGTGTCACTCTGCGGCAACAGAAGCCAGTGAGAAGCTGGTGAAGCAGATCTCTGCTTCATCAGCTTCTCTGGGGGGTCCCTATGTGACATTAGGGGTCTTGGAGACCCCTGATGTTTCCATAAAGAGGAACTGTTATGTGAATTGGCAATCACATAGGGGGCTACTTAGTCCCCCATGTTATAGCAATAAAGTTAAGTGTAAAAAAAAAAGTTTTAAAAAATGAAACCATAAAAAAACATAAAGAAGCATAATCAAGCATTAAAAAAAGTCACAAATAAAATAATAAGTAAAATAACACAAAAATGTTTTTAAAGTACCCCCCACCCCCACATACACACACAAACATTCGCCTATTGTGCCGCAAATGTTACATATCACCGCAAATGTCAGAGTGAGAGCAATAATTTTAGGGCCATCAATCACTGTTAACACTAAACTGATGAATGGTAAAAGCTTTTAAAGCGTCGACTATGGCCAATTTTGGGTGTGGTCGTTTTTTGCGATTTCACGGGCGTGCACAATTTTGAGGCTTGACATGTTTGGTGTCTATTTACCCGCCTTTTATATTTTACCAAAAAATTGGGATGATAATAAATGTTTCATAACATTTCATAGGGAAACAGGTTTTTTTTTCAAAATTTACGGTACTTTTTTATTATATAGTAAAAAATAAAACCCCAGTGGTGAATAAATACCACCAAAAGAAAGCTCTATGTGCCCCCAAAAATGGTATAAAATTAATTTCAGTACAGCGTTGCATGACGGAATAATTGTCAGTCAAAGTACCGCAGCGCTGAACACTGAAAATGGAAGGGGGTTTAACACCCTGGTCTTTAAGTGTTTTAAGGAATTTTTCATTTTTATTGTTTCACTTTAAGTGATGCTAAAATCACTGCTCCTTTAAAAATTTAATTTTTTTAAAAAGTTTTTTTTTTATTGATTCCTGTCCCCACAGGGCAGTCCCCGAATCCCCATACCCTTTTTATGGCCAATAACTTGCATATAAGCCTTCAAAACTGGGACAATTGATTTTCAAAGTTCTAACACCATAGATTTGCATTGAGTTTGAATTCAAACTCTTTCCATGTTCTAAAGTTCGAATTTAAACTGAACATGGGTGTGTTCGGCTCATCAATACTTGTAAGCCTGGCTGGCACGGTGACAGCACAGAAGCACAGCTGGGAGATAGGGACAGAATGTTGTCACCCTACAATGGGAAGGACCTTCATGGCAGGATCATCATTTATTATTTTAAAGTGACACTAAACTCAGAAGTTAAATCTTAAAAACAATGCTTTCATGTACCCTATTAACAAAAAAATGTACCTTATTTGTGTATCACTCATCTGTAGATCCTCAAATCATCTCTGAATTGGTGCTGACACTGTCCTTCCTTCTGGAGGGTGGCTACTTTTGTTCCCCATGGTCTCAGGGGCGTAACTAGAAATCTCAGGGCCCCATAGCAAAATTTTGTATGGGGCCCCTTGATTGCTAGTTATGCCACTTGCAGAGCCCACCTGATATACCAAACAGCCCACCTGAGAGTGACCCTGCAGAGTCCACCAAAGACTCTCTATGGTGGGCTCTGCAGGGTCTCAGATAGGCTGCACACCTCTTACCTGTCAGGCTATCCGCCTCTGTGGTCGCCGGGCCCGCCTCCTCTTCTATTGACGGGCCCAGCCTGCTCTTAGGTCGCTGGCCAGTGATGTAAGAGGAGGCGATGGTTGCTCTTAGGCGGGCCCCGCCTCCTCCTTCACTGCGAACGCTGGCCTCTTCTGCCGCAGCTGCTGGCTGTCACTGACACAGCTCCGCAGCGGCTGTGAGGGAAAACGTGCCGCGGCCGCTGTACATGTCACTGGCAGGTTGTCAGTGATCTTCACAGCGGCTGCTGAGCTGTGTCAGTGACTGCCAGCACCCTTAAATGCCATAGTGACCCAGGCAGCCCACACGGCATCAGAGGGATGCCCTGGCCGGGCTCCCCTGTGCCCAGGCCCCATAGCTGCAGCCTGGGTCGCTATGGCGATTGTTACGCCACTGCATGGTCCCTGTGTGTGTTGTAAAGTAGCCATTGCTCCAAGCTCGCTTTCGTATGTTAAGGTGCAGCCTATTAAAATTAAATGGGCTACAATGCACCTCAATGCGCAAAAAAGGCATATTGCTTTTTTTTACCAGCACACCAAGGGGAAACAATCAATATATTTGTCTATTCTAAAATAGGGAAAAAATAAAGGGAGTGCATAGAAAATACAAATCCTACCTAAAGAACTGAAGCCCTAAGTACTTGCACATACAATAGGTTCTTTTCTGTTTCAAGGTCTGGCTTTTAATATTAATATAATAGCTCCCCCCTGTGGATAAAATCCAAATATTTAACTATTTTTTTATTATGGGAATTATAAAGACTGGAAAAATTGCTTTTATTTTGCTGTACTTTAAACTATTTGATTCAATGTTTTTTTAAGTTCTTAATTTTTTTAATGCAAAGTTGTTATATTAAAAATGAGGTAAAAATTTTTGGGGAAAATGCACAAAATATAACCAGCCAAAAAAAAAAAGCTAAATGTTTGATTAAAAAAAAAGTGAAAAAAAAATGCTAAACATTTTTTTGCTCAACACTATTTTTAAAATAAATAAACATTTGTGAAAAAACTGCCCCAAGCAGCTTGATACTTTGCAATGGGACCAAACTGTTGCAAAGAATGGCATGTTTGCAAATAGCACTTCTACATATAAGTTTTATATCTCTATCTATATTGCTATACCTTTATCCTTCTCTGTTGGAAACTATAATACATTTTTTTTTATACAACTATGTACATTGCACTGCAAATGCAGGAAGGAATCTGTAGAATTAGAGATATATAGGGTTAATAGGGTCTACCTACAAATTTTGTTTTATAATTTTAGAGTTAGGACCTAGCTAGTAAGTAAGTGGTAAGAGTGCCGAGAATTTTTTGTGTTTATAATACATATATACTTTATGTATATATGTGTGTGTACATATATACACTGAGTGGCCATATTATTATGACCCACCCCATCAGTTCTTCGCTGGGCCACGAGATGTGTCCTCAACCTGATTCACTAAACTGCAAAGTAGAACATTTTGTATGTGTTAATAATTTGCACAATTTTGTGTCAACATACGCACGCAGCAATGTGATACTCATAGTCATTCTCATTCCTCTGACAACATTATCCCATACAAATTGCACTTATTCAAACACTTCAGTGGGCTGAAATGCCAGAAAGGATGCAGTAAAGCCATAACATGGAAGAGAGTTCTCCTGGAAGGCGAATTATTATTATTATACAGGATTTATATAGCGCCAACAATTTACTCAGCGCTTTACAAAATACTGGAGACAGTACAGGTACAATACAATTTACAGTACAATACAGTTTCAGAACAATAGGGTTGGGAGGGCCCTGCTCGTGAGAGCTTACAATCTAGTAGGAGGGGCAAGTGATACAAAAGGTAATCATTGTTTGGATTGAGTTATTGGAGGAAGTAAAAGGCAGTTATGTTGAGATGAGGTAGGCTTCCCTGAAGAGATGGGTTTTTAAGGATCGCCTAAAGGTGGGCAGCGTAGGAGATAGGCGGACAGGATGGGGTAAGGAGTTCCAGAGGATGGGGGACACTCTGGAGAAGTCCTGGAGCATGGGAGGAGGTAATGAGAGAGCTAGAGAGCAGGAGGTCTTGAAAGGAGCAGAGAGGACGGTTTGGGTGATATTTTGAGATGAGGTCAGTGATGTAGGTTGGGGCGGAGTTGTAGATGGCTTTGTATGTTGTTGTTAGTATTTTGAATTTTATTCGTTGGGCAAGTGGGAGCCAGTGGAGGGATTGGCAGAGAGGGGTTGCAGACACTGAACAGTTGGTAAGGGGGATGAGTCTGGCAGCAGCATTCATGATAGACTGAAGGGGGGATAGCCTGCTTAGTGGTAGGCCAACAAGGAGGGAGTTACAGTAGTCGAGACGAGAGATTACAAGGGAGTGAATTAGAAGCTTTGTGGTTTTGTTTGTTAAAAAGGGGCGTATTTTGGAAATGTTACAGAAGTTCAGTCGGCTACAGCTAGGCAGGTTGTATGGAGTCTTAATAACTAAAAGGGTTATTCACAGAAGGGTGAAGAGTTTGGAGAAGGCAGGAGAAGTGAACAATCTAGGTCAACATAGCTGCACTGGAAAGTGAACTGAATTGGAGAATTTTGTCCTAAATTGCTCACTTCTCCTGCCTTCTCCAAACTCTTCACCCTTTTGTGAATAACCCTGTAAAAGTATCCTGCATTACCCATCAAATTAGGCACAATAGTTAAAAAATGGAAAACATTTGGATCACCAGTGATGGAAATGATTGTAAACAACAAAAGCAAGAAATTTCTTGCTTTTGTTGTAGCCAATTGTGTTGTAGAGGGAGAGATTACACCTGGGGGGCCATTGGGCTAACCACTTACGCTTGTCTTTGCGGAAATTATTGTAAATAAATTTTAAACATTTTTGGTACATTTTCATTCTTAAAATTAACTTTTTCTTATGACATGTGCCCATGTGCACAACCCACCTTCTTCAGCTTAGACTACAACAAATATAATAACCCCCAAAAAATATTCAAGAAAAATGAATTTTAATTATAAACTTTTGTTGGGAACCAGATCAAGCTTCCTAAACTTCCATAAAAACTGCCTCACTTTCGTCATTAAAAATCCATTTTAGCACCTGAAACGAATTGATGAATTAGCTATAAAATGCACACAAAAAGGGAAATAAGTTTGCACATCCATTTTGCACGCACATAAAATTAGTTTATGGTATGAATGGAGTGCTAAAATGTTAGCAGAATAGACTTAATTGTAAAAAAGAATGTACACATGTTCCAAAACAGGACTTGCAAACTTATTTTACCCAATAGTGAATGAGGACAAATATGTGGTGCAGTGACTGGTGCATGTTTACAGTTTGTCCACTAGATGGCAAACTGCGACCTCTAACTGTTCTTAGATGTGCAATCTGACTACACACTAGAAACAGGAAAGGAATAGTTCCCAAAATCTGGAAGACCGCTGACTGCTGCCACATATTAAATCAGATTTTCTGGCATTGTATGCACTAAAACTACTTTTAGACATACACACTCCAGTTTTATGACTGTGTACCATGCACATTTTCATAACATCAATGCTATCAAATGCATGCAAATGCTTCAATGAGGGCACATAAGCAGAATTCTGTCGATTCCCAGGACATTGTTCTACAGTAAAATAAAGAGGACTCAGATTAAGAATAACTGTGTAACCTTTCTGTTTTAAGCTTAGATATGGAGTTTAAATTATAGCGTTCGTAGCTTACTGAATGCCTTTACTTATTGCCTGGGACTGCTTTTTAACCACTTGAACAACGGGGTGTTAAACCTCCATCCACTTTCATTGAGTATTCAGCACTGAGGTACTTTGACATTTATTCAGTCATGCAACACTGTACCGAAATTAATTTTATATATATATATATTTTTGGAACAGATAGAGCTTTTTTGGGGGGGGGGGTATTTATTTAATCACCACTGGGGTTTTTATTTTTTACTATATACAAAAAAAGTACCGAAAATTAAAAATGCTATAAAACATGTAGTATTAGCCATTTTTTTGGTAAAATATAAAAGATGGAGTCACATTGGCTAAATAAATGCCAATCACATCAAGCCTTAAAATTGTGTGCACCCGGGAAATTGTGAAAAGCTACCATACCCAAAATTGCCCATAGGCAACGCTATAAAAGCTTTTACCGCTCATGTGCTTAGTGTTAACAGTGATTGATGGCCCAAGAATTATTGTTCACGTTCATGGTGATGTGTAACGTGTCTGGGGCACATGTCGTTTTTACACGTAGGTGCAACCGATGTGTGTTTGCGTTTGTATGTGCTTGTACGTGGGGGCGGGGGATTTTTCAAAAAGTTTTTTATTTTATTCAACCTCAAATACTATGTAACTATGTAACTATGTAACTATGACACACATAGGGGGCTAACAAGCAACATTGGAAGCTAGGGAGCAGGTCAAACAAATGTGCTTACATTGCTTTGTGGATTCACCCTGCTTCTGCAGCTGGTCATTTTTCAGAACAGGTATAGCCTTACTTCCTTGATGCTGCAGCTTATGGAGGGCTTTGGTCTCCATACTTTGGCTTTGCTGTGCTTTTACAGAATTTTTTAGCATTATTATTATTATTATTATTATAATACAGAATTTATATAGCACCAACAGTTTGCGCAGCGCTTTACAACATAAGGAAGACATTAAAATCTTAATACAATTCAAGACCAGATGGTAAGGAGGGACTATGGCTTTGACAAACCTGATAGACCAGGGTAACCTTTTTGTTTAGGCATTAAAGAAGACTTTCCCACAATGGGTGGTCCTACTGATAGCTATTCTACAACTGGTTTAGATTTCAAGGTCATTTGACCATGCAAACCCCACTACTAAATAATGAACCCCAAAAGGGATAGCTTCAGAGTTGAGGGACAATGACACCTCCAATAAAATGTTATTGGGTTACTGTGAATCCTGCTAAACCGGAGCAGAACATGTTCAATCATAGTGAGCCAATTAGACCCTATAACTATAATATGTTTTATATAGTTACATATAATGTGTGGACACTAGATTTATTAAATAAAGATATGACATTACACAATTTTATTCCAAGGTATTTTTATGACAAAAATCCAGGTTTGCCTTTTATTATCAGAACCATTGCAACACATTTTCCACACTGATGGTAAAACAAAATTAAAATATGATTTTTATTTAGCTTTTCCTGATTGAATATTTCCCAAGCATATTATATTTTGGCCATCTGTGATTCATTTTGACAACAGCCGGTGTCTAGTGTATCTGTTTGTGCTTCTTCTCCCAAAAGACAAATCATCTCTTCAAAGTGTTTTAAAAAAAAAAAAATCAAATCATCTTTCAGGAAATTCCATAGTCTCTTCCCACTGATAATCCCCTGCTTCAAATTTATATGTGAAAAGCTGATACTTCCTACTCAGCATTCAGGGTCTCTTGTCCTCTTTTATCTCTCCAGTTGTTCATAGGCTACAACCTTCAGTAACATAAAACCATCCATCCTGTTGATGACTTCTTTCCAATACTTTAATAGATATTTGTCATGTAGTGGAAACTTCAGGTTAAAGTAATAAAGGTTTCTTTATCATGAGCTACCTTTCTGTCATGTTAATAAAAAACATAAGATTTTTCAGGAAAATTGAAAACATTTTTTAAAGGGAACATATTGCCAGTGATGTTGACATTTGAATATTCTTTTAAAGACAATCAGAAGGTCAGTATATTATTTTTGAAGGTTTCCTTGATATGTCCCATCATATTCTATATAAAGTGAAAATATTCAGACTTTAAGTCCAGAAGCAGCTGTACACTGCTCAACCTTTACAGTGATCCCCTTTCTATAGAAAAGGAAGTGTAGCCACATCCTCATGTATATTTATATTTTACAGGAGAAAAAAGAAAGGAAAATTTGTACAGACTCCATAGACAGTATTTAAACACTTGGAGGGTTATTCACTAATGAGCCGAAGGATCCAGCCTAGTGATGAGCCGAACACCCCCATGTTCTGGTCAAATTCAAACTTTAGCACATGGAAAAAGTTTGAGTTTGAACTCGAACTCAATGTAAGTCTATAGGGGTAGAACTTTAAAAATCAAATGTCCCCATTTTGTAGGCTTATATGCAATTTATTGGCCATCAAAAGTTTTTTTTTTTAAATAACGTTTTTAAAGGAGCAGTGATTTTAACATTACTTAAAGTGAAACAATAAAAATGACAAATTCCTTTAAATATCTGCCTCGGGGTCCCCTTAAACTGCCTGTAAAGTGGCACATCTGCACAATGTAAATAACCTGCTGCAGCAAAACTGACATTTATATAGAAATAAATGACATTTAAAAAGAAAAAAAAAGTGTGCGGTTCCCCCTCCTAAACAAGAAAGATGGGGTGCTTTTCCAGGGGCGCCCGATGTACAGGGCTGTACAATGTACACCTGATGTATGGCTGAAATCAGCCGTACTGAGCTGAAGTGAATAGCCAAACGACGTTCGGCTCAATTCACTTCGATTCGGTTATTCACTCAGCTGCCTCCGCCAACTTTGTGAATAACGCCCTTGGAGTATGCCGCATTTTCAAAAGGACACACAGCATAAAGCTTTTTATCCCAAAAACCCACATTAAGGCTTTATTCATAGTACAGCGCTGCATGACGGAATAAATGTCAGTTAAAGTACCGCAGCGCTGAATACTGAAAAATGGCCTGGATGGGAAGGGGGTTTAACACCGCGGATGTCAACTGGTTAAAATCAATTTTTTATTATTTTTTTAAAGCTAACAGGCATGGGATTGTCAAAAGGCCATAGGAAGCTGGACACTGACAGGGAGGACAAGTACCATTGCAAAAAAAGTGAAACATTAAAAATTGAGAATTCACCTGTGGGATGCACACATGCAAATGTGACTTTTGAAAAATAAGAAAAAATTCCATTTGCAAATTACAATCCCCACTGACTTGCATGGGGACGCAACATGGTATATATAGTGCAATATAAATGGGTAAGCCGTATTAGTCCAGTAGACAAGATGTCAAAAAAGACAAATACGCAGTATTGCAGTGTGCAATGATACCTTTCTTATTGGACTAACAAAATATATAAAAGACAAGCTTTGGAGAGTGAACGTCTCTTCTTCAGGTCAGAAGCAATACTAAGCAACATGACAGTTTGTCAGTTAAGACAGGAGAAAGCTGTTAGAGGAGGGGGGAGGGGGTGACAAAATCCTCATTGATTCTTGGTTCATTTACCATAGGGGAGATCAGACCCCTTATATATATAGATATATATAGATATATATATATCTATATATACATATAGATATATATAGATATATAGAAATATATATATATTTATATATACATAAAGTGGTTTATGCCAAGATCACAGCTGCAGCAATATGTTATGGTTTTCTTCAGAGAGCACCCAACTTTTCATGTACAAGTGATCTGTGTGACTGTAGAACCACCTGATCACTTGTAGGGGACTGAAAGTGTGCCCCCTCTGCTGTCATTGCTGCCATGTAACCACACTCTCTGCTGTCTCTTGTGTGGGCCCATGACTGCCATGGCGGCACACATCTACTGTCTGATCTCCCCTATGGTAAATGAACCAAGAAGCAATGAGGATTTTGTCACTTTCCGTTACAGGCTGTCATTCCTCCGGCTGCTGTGGCCAGAGAGGAAGCTGGTGAAGTACAATCTGTGCTGCATCAGCTTTAGTGGGGCAAAAGATGCCACCACAAAAGGGACCTGTCACTTCCATTATGCTATCACATAGAGGAGTTGTAGATCTCAGTAGATCTCAGTGGGAAGTTATAGTGTCATTAGAGTCTTTAACAATACCACCCCAACCACATACAACTTATACGGTTTGGGAAAGGTAAAATGTAGTCATGGCTCCCCTTTCCGATTGCATATTCGAATGGTGAAGAGATGGTGCATGCGTCCTGAATCAGGGGCCTTTTTTATGGCCTGCTGGTGCAGGTGTTGCAGGATGGCCAACATTGAGTTTCAGCGTGTGGGTGTATTGCATAGCAGGCATTTGGAAGGCAGCTTGCATTGCTGCTGCATTTTAACACATAATAAGTTAATACTTACTCAATATGGTCATACACACCTCTGGCCTGCCACAAGATATCATGTATGCTTGCTTTATTTCCTGCTTGATGTACCATAAGGTAAGCTTCCAAACTCCTTACCAGACTTCCATCTCTATCACTTGAGGCCAGAGATGTTGCAGTGAATGCAGATGGACAATCTTGCAGAGTGGGGACAGTGGTAAAAAAGTAAGAATACTAGGAGGGCGGGCATTTTGCTGCTGATCAGTATCATTGATGTGCTGCTCCCACCGAGCTTTGTAGTAAATAATCAGTTGTCTCCTCATGCATGTGGTACCCAAATTACCAGTACATTTCCCACACTTGATATTCTACAGACAGAGGCTGCAAACTCCTTACTGTGACATTTCTGTATTATTTTCATCGTGCTGACAAACAGACAAATTTCAGCAGTGTGTACTTTTCAATGTCGGCTAAAACCCCATCTAACATTATCCCAAGTAAGTCTCCCCAGGGAAACTAGATTATATATTATCTAACTATTAATGTGTATGTCTAGTTTAGATGAGATTGATGTATTTGAGTGGGTAATGGAATGCACAGATAACAATACTAATCACGTAATGCTCTAGAAAAAAATGCAGTTAAATGTTTGGGGACATGTCTTCGGTTGACGTGACGCATTCCAAATGGAACTGTTTGATTTTGTGCATCTTTAAACAGCAGGTTAAAATCAACCTGGTCCTGTTCAACATGAAAACAATTAATTGGGAAGTCCCTTAAGGCCACTTAATTAGAGACCTTTTCTCTTTCATCTGATGATTAATGATGTGTCATTACTAAAATGTGCACTACTCATTGCTTGTTTGTAATTAGGACAAAGACTTAAAGACAGACATGAATGCACTGGAATTTTTATGTAGAAATATAAAAATATTCTCTCATTAATTGAAACAAAAATCACTTTTTTTTAACATGGAAACATTGAAAAGATGAAAAAGATTAAGCAAGGGAGAGTATAGAATATTTTCAATAACCACATATTTTGAGATATCATTAAAGTGTTTACCTTAAAATATTTTTATATGGCTCTCACTTTTTACAATTCTACATGTTTTTTCTTATTGTATTACATGTAGAAATGTGTAGATTAACCAATATCTCTGTATTCCACTATAGTCACTCAAAGCTCCCTGATTAAAAATAAAAGCTTAGCTCCAGATAATGTTCCCCCCATCCCTGTGCTCCCCTTTCCCTCTTGGAACACTATGCAAATAAAATTCTTAATACATACATTGAATTCTGCTGTCTTCTGGCCAGTCTGATGACTTAATGGGTCCTTCTTTTTCTACTCCAAAAGATATGATGGTTAGTCCTTTCTCCTGGACCAAGAGGTGCTCAGCCAGACAGACCACACACAGTTTTCATTGAGTCGGACAACTCACTGATCCATAGACTGAGTAAGTAATAACCAAAAACAGTTGACTCTATGCCTATTGTGTTACTGTGCATCCTGGAACCAGGAGTTTTCAAAGTGATTCGGGAGGAAAGAAATCTCCAGTCCTGGGTCCAGGGTTTAGTGGTGACCAACACCCAATGATTGCACAGTTGTGCATAGACCTTAAGAAAATGGTGCTGACTAGGGTTCAATAGGAAATAGGAACAGACGGCGTTCAGGAGTCAGATGAACTCCACCCAGAAGTCAGAGTGGTGTCAGATGGTGTGTTTGCTGGAGGCAAACAGAGACAGCCAGGGACAGTACTACAGAGAGGACTGGTGGGTTTCCACAACTTGGACTGTCCAGAAATGTCTTAGATTCTGCCCAGATTGTTACTCAATATTTATGCAAGTCATAAGTTGTGGGACACAGGTACATACTAATACAAGGTACCTTGGGTTACATGGATGTGTTTGTAGCTAAGGGGCTAGAATAAGGGAAATTGATTAATATGGTGATATATGGCTGGTGTAATTTATGATGTGATCATGTGATGAAGTTCCTCTATTCTGGATATATATATCTATATATATATATATATATACATATATATATATATATATTTACATATATATATATTTACATACATATATATATTTACATATATTTATTTTTAAATGTACAGAAACACAATTTAAAAAAAGACTTCTACATCTATCTCTCTAACATACGTATCTTAAGTAAAGAAACAATGAACCATATTTCAATCTTTCAACCAATGTAATATAGTAGAAGCAAGTAATGGGTCAATAGCCTACCCCTGAAGTGACTAAAGTTTAATGAGTAGAATGTTAAAGTATAAATTTATCACAGTCCTTTGTACACAACACAGCCAATAAATTTGCACCATGAATGCAAATGCTTACAACAGAACAAGCAACACTTTCTGCAACTCAAGTCAATGGGCCCTACCACCTCATGCTGTCACCAACTCATAGGGCAGATCCCACCAAGGCCTCAATGCTATACTATTGCATGTATGTGTGGTGCTGTGAGTCTGCTGAACAGTCATGTTAAAAAGCTTATGGAGACCCAACTCCAACATATGCGATTAACCTGTGCATTTTTAGAATAGTCATCATCCGTTCCTGACCAGCAACACTGGCGCACTGTAATTCCATTCCCCTCCCCTCTGGTGGCTAGCCATTTTGGCACACCATCCATCCTGAAGGAAAAAGACCAGAGACGTTATCAGCCAGCAAGCTTTGTAGGCTCACAAGTCATACAAGCAATTATTACATATTTTTATCGCTATTAATAGCTTTAAGCCAGTGTTCCTGGCTCTGTACCAAACTGAAGGCATTACAAACCAAGTAATGAAGTGGTACATTGCCTCTGTATTCTCTGTTATATATAATGATTGATAATAAATCCATCGGAGAGATCACTCCTCTTATTAGGTGGTGCAGATGCTGAAAACGCAAATGTCAGCTCCGAACTAATTTAGGCTAGGCGCACACCTAGGCGATTGCACTGGTGAGCTGTTTTTGGGCAGTTGTCGGTTCTTGTTTGGGCGATTTTGCTTTAAAAACCGCGCAGTTGGCGCACGGTTTTCAATGCTATGAGACCCAAACATCGCAACAGACGCCGAAAATAGCTTCTGCACCTTTTTGTGCGACAGGCAATTTCTAGCGCACAACAAATCGCAAAGGTGTGAACTGTTTCCATAGACTTGAATGGAAATCTCTGTTTTGTGCGCTATCGCATAGCTAAATCCACACAAAAGTTTTCAACGTCCAATAAGTATTTATGGCATGAACAAACTAGTTTAGGGTAAACTGATTAATTCCAAACTATCAGCATACTGTTTAAAATTGTCCATACATAGGCACATGTTAAAACTATGCTCATTAAAGTGCAGAATTGCTTCACATTTCTAACAAATAACCCGAATGCTTCTCTATCCAAGTGCCTTCTGTAAACATATTGCATGACTGAACAATATACATTTTCCTACACAATAGAAGATTTGTGTGACTAACACTACCAGACATCATCCAAGTTCCAATTACTACTTAAATATTAATCAATACACAAAGCAATTATCGTAAGTGATGCTTTCATAAAGAAAATTGACTGTAGTTAATTGTATAAAATATGGCCAAACTAATCATTTAAAATTTTGGATTAGCAGTTTTATTCGTTGAGATTTAAAGCAAACAAAATCAATAACAAACTAGTTGACATTGATAAAAAATAACATTTGAGTGACTGTTGACAATTTGTAATTGATTTCTGTAGAATCAATATTAAAGGTAAATACAATAAAAAAAATATAAAATACCCTTCGCATAATTGGGGTATGTTTGCATTGTAAACCAATTGTTGCTCTAGAGTTTAACTAATTCTGTAAAAATGTAACAAGGCAGCATTAGTCATAGTAACTGCCTTTCTTCAAAAGTGTGCCTCCTTTTTCTACACATATGGAATGTATAATCTTAGATGTAGTAGGTCATATTAAAGGTAATAATCTGAATAGATTGCTTCACAACTGACTTTGCCCATTTTTACTGAAGATCATGGGAATAACATGAAAGAGCAGACAAGCTATGCAGATGTTCTTTTCTGACAATTTTAAGTAACAATCATTATATGCCTCTCAAAATATGTTGTACGTAAATAACCGCTCAAACCTAGAAAATGGTAATACCTATAATTAATATAAGAGCTACCTCGTTTCCTATTATATCATTGTTATCATAAATTGAGAAAATACATGATTTATGCTAACTCAATCCACATGTCTGCTGGAGTTATCTAGGTGAGCCCTGAAGGCTGCTTATGCTTGTATCTAGCAACTTACTGTTACAATTTTATACCTTACATTGAGAATTTAATGTATATAGCCATGGCCTATAGACCCATATACTTTGCCCTAAGGCCCAAGCAAAATACCAGTTGTCCTTTTTTTTACAGAATATATTATAGCATATATATATAAAATATATAACACAGATCATTGTATAGCTGTCATTTTATTAATGCTGACCTCCGGGCAAATAGCTCAATACAGAGATTAACAGGGTTATTCACAAAAGGGTGAAGAGTTTGGAGAAGGCCGGAGAAGTAAACAATCTAGGACAACATAGCCGAACTGGAAAGTGAGCTGAATTGGAGAATTTTTCCAAATCAGCTACTGTATGTTGTCCTAGATTGTTCCCTTCTCCTGCCTTCTCCAAACTCTTCACCCTTTTGTGAATAGCCCAGTAAATATATGGGAGCTGTTTTACTTGCCTAAGGATTTATAACTCATCTCCATGTCACTCTGCTTTCTCTTGCTATTAGCATGTTTCTTGTTAGCACATGCACACTGCAGTATAACTAATTGGCTGTTGGGGCTGCTTCTCCCTCTCCCAGTCTGAGCTGTGTAATACAAGGATAGCAAGAGGCTGATACCAAGTCAAATTCAGGTACTTACAATACTTACATTGAAAAAAAATACATTTAATGATGTGCTAATGATTACACAGCAGCTTTAATCTGTGTCTTTTATATGTGCCTGGAGCTTTAAAAGCTTTTGTTTGCTTATCAAAGAAAAATAATTACATGTATACTGTAGTGAAATAAAACTTACCTTTGATGACTTTTCAATGCCTAATGCTCATTCATCTTTTTTTTTTAATCAGACAATTTCACTGTGATCTCCAGATGTTATAATTAGAAGCTATTTCCATGTGCCCCATATTTTAATAAAAAATAAGCCATGATGTTCAAGAATAACCACCTGAAATTGAGCTACCGCTGCATTTGTTGCTTTAAAACTAATGACTCTTTTGGTAATTGACAGATTTTAAATAAAAAGCTCATTTTAAACTCTGTAATCAGATGACCATCAAATACCATTAAACACTAACCCACAATCTATGTGCCAAACTAAACAGACTGCACACTCCTAATATTTCATGTGCTCTCTAATAACTGGTTTAGGCACCATTTCTTACTGAACACATCATTAGGTTCAATCTTTGTTAAAGGCCAACTCCAGGCAAATGCTTAAATGCAATTTCATGCAGGTATTATTTTTAAATAATTACATTTATTTTTACATGCAGCTAATGTATCGTAAACTGTCTTAAAATGACACTAAACTCAGGAGTTTAATCTGAAAAATACATTCAAATACCTTAACTATTAAGAAAAATGTATCTTATTTGAGTATCAATCGGCTGTAAATCCTCAAATATCTTTGAATTGGTGCTGACACTGTCCTTCCTTCTGGAGGGTGGCTACTTTTGTTCCCCATGGTCCCTTAATATAAATAATAAGTTGAAGCTGAGTGAAAATTCACTTTCTAACCCAATCATATGTAAGGAAATTTTACAATTACAGGATTTTTTGTCAAGTGTGGTAGAATTATATTATCATCATTATAATTATTCTAAAGGATTTAAATAGTGCCAATAATTTGTGATTTGCTTTACAAAATAAAGGGGAACAGGATAGTTACAGTACAATGCAAAACAGGAGAGCTGGGGGGGATCTTCTAAGGATGAATAGATTAGGAGATAGCCAGAGAGGTTGGGGTAGAGAGGATCGAAGAGGCTCCTGAGAAGTCCTAGATGTGTGAGCAGGGGAGGAGGTGACGAAGGAGCTGGAGAACAGGATGTCTTGGGAGGAGAGAAGGGGACAAGTTGAGTGATATTTTATGATAAGCTTGGTGATGTAGCTCGGGCCAGAGATGTAGATGGCTTTGTATGTTGTTGGTAGTATTCTGAATTCTTTTCACTGGCCAAGCGGAGACCAGAGGAGGGATTGGCAGACACGGACTGGATGGTAAGGTGGATGAGTTAAGACTGGAGTGGAGATGTGGCTGAAGACAGGGAAAGCATGAAGCTTATATGGTTGTGATCAGAGTGAGGAAAGGGGGTGTTACAAGCAGTGCAGGTCAAGGGAGTTGTGTGTGTGTGTCCATTGTGCTATGTCAAAAGATGAGGTTAGGTTGGGAATTTGAGAGCTAGCTGGGCTGTTAGCATTAAAGCTTTAAAGTCACCAAGAATGATAGTGGGTATATTAGAGGAGTGAAAGCAGAGTAGCCAGTCAGAACAATTGTCAAGGTAGCATGACACTGTTACCTGGTTGGATCATAAAAATTATCATTGCTAGAAACGGGCCATGGTGCTGCACGACCTGCATAGGCAGCGAGCTCATATCGGCTTCTTACAAGAGACCCATTTCCGCTTAGGCCACGCTCCATCGCTTAGAGACTGCAGATACCCGACGGCGTACCATAGCTTCTCGCCTGATAAGAGATCTAGGGGGGTCTCGATCGTACTTGCCAGAGGACTGCGTGGACTTATGTGGACATGCATGCAGGGGAGGAAGGCCGTCTATTAATGGTGAAGGGTAGGATAGAAGCGCAGATGGTCACCCTCATCAATGTATATTTTCCCAATCAAGCACAGATCCCATTCCTCGAGAAGGTACTGACCCTGATAGACGACTTCAAGGAGGGGATTCTAGTGATAGGGGGGGACTTCAATCTCTTACTGGACCCGGAGGTGGACTCCTCCAGGCCTACCTTGCGCCTGTCAGGTGCGGCGCGGCGTCGGCTTAAGAGGTGCCTTCACTCTCACCAGCTCGCCGACGTATGGAGGGTCCACCACCCCCAGGGTCGGGACTACTCGTTCTTCTCCTCGGCCAAGCAGACTTACACCCGAATTGACTACTTCCTGGTCCACCATTCCGCGCTCTCCCTGGTTTCTGGGACAGCGATAGGCAACATTACCCTCTCTGACCATGCCCCTGTACAGATCCAGCTTGATGTGGGCACGACAGGAACCGGACCATGGCGTTGGCGATTGAACGAGGCCCTAATTCAGGACCCGACTCTTGAGGGGGAAATTGCGGATGATCTGCGCACCTACTTTTCCCTAAATCAGACCTCTGACTGTTCCCCTTACTCGATTTGGGAAGCTCACAAGGCCTACATCAGGGGTTCTCTGATTAAGTTGGGGTCCAGAGTCAAACGCCAACGCCAGCAGCAGATTGACTCTCTCTTGACGGAAATCCATCTTCTCGAAACCAAACACAAACGGTGCCCAGACCAGTCACTGATGGCAAAGCTGACTGTGTGTAGAGACTCGCTGCGCTCCTTATGTACCCAAAGAGCTAAGGCAATGCTAGTTAAATGCAGGAGGCATTTCTACGAATTTAGTAACCAATGCAGTAGATCGATGGCCCATGCCCTACGGCAGCAGAGGTCTAAGACCTTTGTGGCTGCAATGAAATCGCCCTCGGGGGCCCTTCTCCATCTTTCGTCAGAGATGGCGGATAACTTCCGTTCATACTATTCCTCCCTCTACAATATTCCGCATCCAGGGCCGAACGGAACAGCAGAGTTACATTCGTCCCGGATTAAGTTGTACCTGATCTCGTCGGCGCTCCCCTCGCTTCCCCCCAAAGTGGTTGAGCTCCTAGAGAACCCGATAACGGACCTCGAACTCACAGAGGCTATAAAGCTGACTAACTCAGGAAAAGCCCCGGCCCGGATGGATTCACCCTGCTTTATTATAAGCAATATGCCTCCATTCTCGCCCACCACTTTGTGCGAGCCCTTAACTCGGTGAAAGACACAGGGGTTCTGCCATGAGACTCGCTCTCTGCGCACATAACGGTGATCACAAAACCGGGAAAAGACCCAAAGGTCTGCCCGAGCTACCGTCCTATCTCCTTATTGAATGTGGACACCAAACTATTCTCTAAAATACTCTCTATGCGGCTTCTACCTTACGTTACGGCGCTAATCCACCCTGATCAGGCCGGTTTCATCCCCACGAGAGAGGCCAGGGACAACACCACCAGAGCCCTGAACCTAATCCACTCGGCCATGTCGAAGGCCACCCCCGCCCTCTTGCTATCTACGGTTACGGAGAAGGCCTTCGACAGGGTCGATTGGTCTTTTATGAAACACACCCTAGAACATGTGGGCCTAGGACCGCATATGCTTTCGTGGGTGATGTCCCTTTACTCTACGCCAACAGCCAGGGTCCAACTGAATGGGTCACTATCGCAGGTTTTTTCCATCTCCAACGGCACCCGGCAGGGATGCCCACTATCCCCACTAATCTTTGTACTCACCCTAGAACCCTTGCTTCGCTCGATCAGGGCCAACCCTGATATAGGAGGCTTAATAGCCGGGGGCCGAACCCATAAAGTGGCCGCTTACGCAGATGATCTGCTCTTTTTCCTGACCTCCCCGGAGGTGTCCATCCCAAACTTAATTAGAGAATTCTCCAAATACGGGGATCTTTCAAACTTCCATATTAACGCCCAGAAATCGGAGGCCCTGAACCTCACCCTGCCTAGCCATAGGGTACAAAGACTGCAGCGCAACTTTCCATTTACATGGTCTGCTACCTCCCTGAAATACCTAGGAATCCAGCTTCCACGGAAACTGGATGATACCTACTCTCTCAATTTTGTACCACTGTTGCAGAAAATCAAAGAGGATATATCGGGATGGTGTCGTTTGGCCTTTTCTTGGACAGGCAGGGTTAATGTCATCAAACAAAATGTACTCCCGAGACTGTTATATCCGATCCAGGCGCTGCCCGTCTCGATTCCAAAGGGGTTCTTCGTGTCAGCTCAGTCCCTCATCATGAGATTTGTGTGGGGGACGAAGCCGGTTAGGATCCGCCATTCTATTCTCCGACGTCCCAAACGGTCGGGGAGGCTGGCCCTACCCGACCTTAACTTCTACCATATGGCGGCCCATCTAACGCGGATTTTGGACTGGTGCCGCAACGAGAAGCTGAAACCTTGGGTTTCCTTGGAGCAGTCTTTTTCGCAACTACCCCTTAAAACGCTCCCGTGGTGCCCTAGGATCTCGCAGGTGCTACGTTCACAGCCCACGTTGGGTCCGACTTGGAAGATCGCCAGAACGATCTTTGACTCTAGACTGATCTCCCCTTCCCCATCTACGCTTCTCCCGGTGATTGGGAACCCCGAGTTTTCCCCTGGGCTACAGGACCTGAGGTTTGTGCAACTGGGTCATCAGGAAAAGTTTAGGGCACTTCATTTCATTCAGGGACCGGGCTGGCCGACATGTTCTGACTTGGACAGGGACCCCATCATGGCCCCGCTGGGTTTCTGGCGCCATTTTCAACTTACCCACTTCTTCGCCTCTCTCCCGCGCCCCGGATTGCTGACACGCGCTCTCACAGCTTTCGAGCAGGAATGCGCCTCCCAAGGACACCTGCCTCGAGCCCTCTCACTATGTTATCAATTACTTCTAGCACCGGACTGTGATCTCCCTTTGCCGTTTATGGCGGCATGGGAGAGGGATCTGGGACTTACCTTCTCTCCTGAAGACACCTCGAGAATCTTGCAACTATCCTTGAAGTCCTCTATCAGTAATCGCTATCAGGAATCGGGGTATAAAATACTTACTCGATGGTACCGTACGCCCAGTAGGCTGCACAAGATATTCCCTGACTCCAGTGATTGCTGTTGGAGATGCGGTTCCTCCCCTGCGGGCATGTTCCACATTTTTTGGGCCTGTCCATCACTCCAGGAGTTTTGGTCCAAGGTCCACGCCATCACTCAGAAGTTCTCGATCACCGACGTCCCCAAGGTCCCTTCATTTTTTTTACTCCACCTGGCCGCCGGTTCGGTGCGGAGCTACAAACGGTCCTTGGTGGTCCACCTCGTCAATGCGGCCAGAGCATGTATCCCGGCCTTGTGGAAACAGGTCTCTCCTCCCACTATTAAGCTATGGCTCGGCAAGATCAATGACATCAGGCAGATGGAGGACCTTACCAGTTCCCTAAAGGGAACGGGGACTCGATTTCGTTACACCAGGTTTGAGTGGGACGAGTTCTCGTCCTCCCTGGAATATTTGAGCCTCCTGGACTGAGACTGCCTTATTCTCTCCCCCCCTTTTTTTTTCTCTCTTTTTTTTTTCTCTTTCTTCTTCCTTCTCTTCCCTTCTCCCTCCGATTCTACCTGGTCCTTAGTATTCGCCCTAGATCTATCCCGTCCTGTCCCTCCCTAGAATTCTCCCATCTGTTTTCCCCTGTAAATCCGGGAAAACTGGTGTATGGCACAGATGGCCACACCGGTTCCCTCAATTGACTCCAGACATGTGCTTCTACGCTTTCAAACCACAATGATACCTCTTTGCTTATATGGCACAGCGGCAGGAAGACCCACCGAGGACGGATTACTATGCTTTCTTATAGCTGCTGAATAGCGCAAGGTTGATTTATGTCTAGACCCCCTTGGGGGCGGTGTCCCTGGCGGATGCCATTCTGTGGATTGTTTGTTACGATGTAGCCCTGTACTTTTATGCTTCTGATTGTATCTTAAGTGTGCTGTTTGGAAAATAAAGAATTTATAAAAAAAAAAATGATCATTGCTTCACCTAATTGGCTAAGCTTAGTGAAAATTCACTTCGAAAAGTAACAAATTCACTTTGCAATGTGAACATGCTCTACTGTTTTGGTAACTCTGCCCCAATTTTTTCCCTTGTTTTTCCCTTAACTTTCATACGCTACTAACAGTAGAAATGAAAAATGCAAATTGTTGATGGATTGTTGATTCAGAATGTATTACACTACATTCAAATATCACCTTTATAATATTACTTATTTTTCCTTTATCTTTTATTATTTGCAGTTGCCTGCCACAGCTTTATAGCAAATTCAATATTAAAGGTCTCATCCATGTAAACATCATCATATACATATTTACATATGCATTCAGAAAAGTCATTAGCGGCGTAATGATCCATTAGATGACTCTATGGAGAAACTAATTCATATTTCCATCAACAGTATTCTGTAGTAATTGAAGTTTATTCTTTGTCAATCATGCTGTCAGTTGCCTCATCATGCAAAGCATTCCCCTTCCAAATTACCCATGTCATTCCGGATTGGGCAATTTATTTAGTTTAGCAGGATGTACAAGTCAGTACAAGAGGAATGTGTTTGGTTTGGCAGTATAGCGGCTGTGTTCACTGTCTTGTAAAAGAAAAATAAATTAATATTAGAAATCACACAAACCACGCACTCTGCCTTATGCAGACTTTGGATGGAAAAGACCACGATAGCTATAATATTTATAATTTCTAAGAATGTTATACATCCGCTTAAATGGGAACTCCACCTTTTCTCCCCAGATAACCAAATAAACCTGGCTACTTCTGATGTGCGTATATATTCTATTGAGGTATATGCTGTATCTAACTGTAAAATTATTTCAGATGTTTTAATTGTAAAGTAAATATGCTATTTTAAACTCTGCCTAAAAAAACAGATACCACAAAATATCTTTATTAGGCAAATGGCCCTCCTCTATGTGCCTCTCTTAATCAAGTTTTAATTAATTACTAGGGTCTGGGAAAATGTTCACATATTTTACATTTTGGATACAGTATTTATTTTAGAAAATATTTTTGATTTGACTTCTGACCTTATTTTTTTGCAGTTTTGTATTTTTGTTTACATTTTTTTTTGTGCCTATAGATTACATAAAAATAAACTAGTTTTTGCAAAACAATATTTCCTAAAAAAAAAAGCCTTGTTTGTCCTAATAAATTATATACTGTATGTATTACTTCGATATTATAAATAATGCAAAGTTATTGCATAAGCAATAGGCCCAAAGCTGAAATGATCAGTTCATCTGACCTATAGGGGATATACAGGTGAGAGCGGGTGAAATAGTTAAAAAAGAAAAACCCAATGAAAAGTTTTATTAGCTGTAAACATCCTACGAAGAGGTGAGTAGGGATCTGGATAGAGGAAAACCAGTAGATGTGGTATACCTGGATTTTGCAAAAGCTTTTGAGACGGTACCACAAGAACGCCTAATACACAAGCTGAGACCAATGGGCATAGATGACTTGGGGTGTACATGGATATAGAACTGGCTACAAAAACGTGTCCAGAAAGCTTTGATAAATTACTCTTTTCACATTGGTCTATGGTTGAGAGTGGTGTGCCACAGGGTTCTGTGCTAGGCCCCATACTATTTAACCTGTTTATTGACAATATTGGGGAGGGCGTCAATAGCCATGTTTCTGCGTTTGCAGATGATGGTAAAATAGGGAGGGTCATAGACACGGACTTAGACACTATAGCATTGCAGAGGGACCTGGATAAAATAGGGGAGTGGGCAACTACATGGCAGGGGAGGTTTAATGTTGAAAAATGTAAAGTAATACACTTTGGGGTTAAAAACAGGCAAGCGGATTACACATTAATGGGAATACCACTAGGGAAGTCAGAAATGGAAAAAGATTTGGGGGTCATAATTAGGGATGCACCGATACCGATACAAGCATCGGTATCGGCCGCAATACCGAGTATTTGCATGAGTACTCGGTACAAATACTCTGTAGAAAAAGTATCGGTAATTGATATCGGCGAGTACTTGAAAAAAATTATCGGTACTCGTACTCGGCCTTAAAAAAGTTGTATCGGTGCATCCCTAGTCATAATTGACTGCAGACCGAATAATAGCTTGCAGTGCCAGGCTGCGGCAAACAAAGCGAGCAGAGTACTGTCTTGTATTAAAAAGGGAATGTATTCTTGAGAGAAAGCGATACTTTTGCCACTTTATTCGGCCTCATCTTGAATATGGGGTTCAGTTTTGGTCACCGGTCCACAGAAAAGATGTCATGGAGCTGGAGAAGGTCCAAAGAAGAGCAACAAAGCTAAGTAAGGGGCTGGAGGATCAAGACTACGAGACAAGGTTACTAAATTTAAACTTGTTCACGCTGGAAGTGAGGAGATTAAGAGGGGACATGATTTGGTTGTACAACATGTTTAGTGGTGATGGCAACATTGACACTAAACTTTTTGCTGTAAACTCCATAACAAGGACTAGAGGCCACCACCTAAAGTTGGAGGAGAAAAGATTTATCCACAAGTGGCGTAGGGGATTCTTTTCAGTTAGGGCGGTTAAGATCTGGAACTCTCTGCCACAAGCAGTAGTATCAGCTGAGAGTGTTGAATCATTCAAAATGCATTTGGACAATTTGCTCAGAGACTGTAACATACAGGGGTACAGGTACCCTTAAAAAATAAGATCACACGGGGACTCGTACACGTGCATACACATGCAGAATCCAAAACATACACACAATAGGTTGAACTTGATGGACCTGTGTCTTTATTCAACCTCAAATACTATGTAACTATGTAACTATGTTAGACTACAAAGAGAGTGCAAAAAAGTTTTGGAATTTAGGTAGAAAAAGACCTGGGAACACGCAACCTGACTAAGGTGGTTATTCCCAAAGCTGCCAAAGGCAGCCGAGTGAGTAACCCAGCCGAAGTGAAATGACCCAAACAATGTTCGGCTATTCATCCGGCTCAGTACGGCTGATTTCAGCCGTACTTCGGCTGAAATTAGCCGTACATCGGCTGCCCTTAGGTCAGCTGAACATGCTCTGCATGTTCGGCTGAACTGAAGTGCGGACTATACTCGCTATACTCGCTGGCACTGTGGAGCCATCTCCCTACTTCTTTGGTCATTGAAGCATATCTTGTCCTCTTCAGCACAGATGGAATGTTCCTCAGTGCGGACCTAGGTCCACCCAAACTTTCATTATAGGGTGCAGTGGCATAACAATCACCATAGCGACCCAGGCGGCCGATGTGGGGCCCGGGGCAGAGGGGGCCCGGCCAGGACATTCCTGATGCCATGCGGGCCGCCTGGGTCGCTATGGCATCTCACGCAGCTGGCTGTCACTGGCAGCTGTGAAGAGAAATGTGCCGCTGTCCAGATCACTGACAATGATCTGTGCAGTGGCGCGTTCCTCTCCACAGCCGCTGCTGAGTCAGTGAGAGCCAGCAGCGGCAGTGCAGCAGGCTGGACCCAGCAGTGGAGGAGGAGGCGGGGCCCGGGGTTGGCATCATAGGAGGAGACGAGGCCCGGCGACGGGGGAGGGGGGAGCCCGGCGATGGGTGGAAGAGCATTGAAGGAGCCCAGGATAATGACATTCTGGCCAGGCTCTGCTATGGCTGTCTGGAGCTCGTTAGCAGGGGAAACCCTGTGGTGTTGTGAAGACAGAATGTCTGGGGAAGGCAGGGTGGATGTGATGGGATTATAATCTGATCTCATCCCTTGCTGTATAAAAGGTTGCACAGTTGCTCAATAAATCAGAGTTTGTTTCACCCTACACTTGAGTCTCGACGAGTGACTCGGGAAACTGGGAGCTAAAGATCGGCGGGTTGCATTATCTCCTCAACAAGGAAGAATACAACGGCGGACATACTCATCCCGAGTACTGGGGTCCGTCACATTGGTGGCAAGCGGTGGGATGCTCTTCCTTGCCTAAGGAGACATTCAAACCACCACGGGGACCAAGTTTGCTGCTGACATAGGAGAAGAGCCACAGTTGCCTGCGGCCATGGAAGTGCTGGCCCAGCTCGACAATCCTGGTTCTGCCCTGGGAAGGAGAGACGCTTTGCGCCGGGAGATCTGGAGGGAGACTCTTCAATTGCAGCAGCACTATTATAGCAAGGTCCTCCCTACATCCGAAGAACGATACTGGCTACAATGGGACTTGCATTTGCCTTTCCTGGGAGAGCAGCCCCGGGAGGAATGGCTGTCGGAGCTGGATTGGCTGCTCCAAACAGAACTGATGCTGGATGATGGGTATCAGGCACTGCAGTGGTATGTCACCCAATTGTGTCCATGGCTGGAGAACAATGATCCCACAGAGGTCTATGACTTCGGCGGCCCGGGACTTATATTTGAGGCGCTCCAGGAGGATCCACAATTTGGGAGTGCACTGGAGTGGAGATGGGAGGACATACGTGATTTTAGGGAGTTGGAACTCCCCAGTGAGCTCGGATTGAGAACTGATCTGGGCTTTTTAATTACACAAGAATGGGAGCTGGAACAGGCATACAAAAGACTGTTTGACACTGCTCAACAGCATGCCCCAGCAACCACAGATGTTTTGGAGCTACTAACCACAGCTGAAGAGCTGGCATCAGGGCAGAGCACTGCTGACCTCTGCCCAGCACCAAATGCACCTCTGGAGCTCCAGGGAGCCGAGGCAGGTGGCCCCTCTCTCCAACAGCAGGTCAATGCAGTGGAACTACTGACCCTAGCTGAGGAGTTGGCATCAGGACAGAGCACCACGGGCCTCTGCCTACAACAATCAGTGGGCCTTGAGTCTCTGTGCAAGGCCACCAAAGTTGCATTTTACTTCCCAGCGGATGAGCTGGCAACAGGGCAGAGTGCTGTTAGCCTCTGCCCCGCACCCATAGCCCCCTTGAAGCTCCTGGGAGAGATGGCGGTCAACCCTATTTCCTCGTCACCAGCTTCAGATGTGGGGGACCGTAGAGATTTGAATGTAGAGGTAGCTGACCTCTCTCCCCAGCGGCTGAGTGAGTTCCAGGGAGAGGAGGTAGCTGACCTCTCTCCCCAGAGGCAGATCAGCAGTCCGGGAGAGGACGTGGTCGTCCTCCCTCCCCAGCAGCAGTTTGGAATCCAACAGCAAGCCAGAACTGAAGATGTGGTTTCCCCAGCAGAAGTGCTGGAACCAGGGCAGAGCACCACTGGCCTATGTCCCACACTGTTGTCTGCTACAACCTTCATGGGAGAGCAGGAGGCTGGCCTCTCTTCCAGCAGGTGGCTTTGGGGTCCGGGAGAAGATACCGTCTTTACATCTCCCCAGAGGCACCATATTTTTCAGAAAGGCACAGATGACATCTCTGCCCAGAGGCAAGACATCCTGTGGATGGAATATGTGGACTTATACTGCCTGACAAATGCAGATCCAGACCAGTTGGGGGACTGGGACCTAATTAGTCTACCTTTGGGGAGGGCGAAATGTCATGGAACCCACCGTGACCTGGGCTCATGGAGGGGGCTGGCGTCCAGCCTCTTCCCAGCGACTATGGATCTAGGATTATGGAGAACCCCCTTGTTTGGTTGAACCGGGTGTCCGGTGCCCATGGACGGCTGTTGCGGTGGAGCCTGGTCCTACAGCTGTCCAACTTCACAATTCAATACCAGCTCTGGAAACCCAATGCTAATGACAATGGACTATTTCAGCAAACGGAACTGGAAGCGTGACTGTAACATCATGGACATCCCCAAGTGGACCCATAGAGGGTCTCACCGGGTCTGCCATCCTTTAACTTGGGGGAGCTATGTGACGACATGGTGATGAGTTTATGACTTAAATGTGTATTGGTGTTGGGTTATAGTTAAGTGTGTTATGATGTGTAACTTGTGTATGAAAAGACTGTCAGCACCATACCTCGTTATCTCCCATTGTACTCTGAAGGAGCCCAGGATAATGACATTCTGGCCAGGCTCCTGCTATTGCTGTCTGGAGCTCGTTAGCAGGGGAAACCCTGTCGTGTTGTGAAGACAGAATGTCTGGGGTAGCGGTGGGATGCTCTTCCTTGCCTAAGGAGACATTCAAACCACCACCGGGACCAAGTTTGCTGCTGACATAGGAGAAGAACAGTTGCCTACGGCCATGGAAGCGCTGGCCCAGCTCGACAACCCTGGTTCTGCCCAGGATATGCTGGGAAGGAGAGACTCTTTACGCCGGGAGATCTTGAGGGAGACTCTTCAACTGCAGCAGCACTATTGTGGCAAGGTCCTCCCTACATCCAAGGAACGATACTGGCTGCAATGGGACTTGCGTGTGCCTTTCCTGGGAGAGCAGCCCCGGGAGGAATGGCTTTCGGAG